>NC_133531.1:85355780-85659480 GCF_048544455.1 Silene latifolia | reverse complement strand
TATGAAATTTGGCAAATGGATGTCAAAACCGCTTTTCTAAATGGGCATTTAGAAGAGGAGGTGTACATGTTACAACCCGAAGGTTTTGTTGATTCTAAAAATCCTAACAAAGTGTGCAAGCTTAAGAGATCCATTTATGGTCTTAAGCAAGCATCTAGAAGTTGGAATCATCGATTCAATCATGTTATAAAAGAAAATGGTTTCACTCGAAATATTGAGGAACCATGTTTATACATGAAATTCAGTGGGAGCAATGTTGTATTCCTAATCTTGTATGTCGATGACATACTACTCATTGGAAATGATATTCCAATGTTGTCTTCAGTTAAGAAGTGGTTAGGCAACCACTTCCAAATGAAGGATTTAGGAGAGGCACAACGCATATTAGGTATCCGGATCTATAGAGATAGACCCAAAAGGATATTGGCACTTAGTCAAGAGTCTTATGTTGATAAGATTCTTGACGATTCAAAGATGGACAAATCCAAAAGGGGTTTGGTACCAATGGTAACCGGAACGATATTGAGCAAGACTCAATGTCCCTCCGAACCCCATGATGTTGAACGCATGAAGTTGATCCCTTACGCTTCCGCTGTTGGATCAATCATGTATGCCATGATATGCACACGTCCTGATGTCTCGTATGCCTTGAGCATGACGAGTAGATATCAAGCGAATCCAGGTGAGAGTCACTGGATTGTTGTCAAGAACATCCTTAAGTACTTGAGAAGAACTAAGGACTCTATCCTTGTGTTTGGAGGAGACACTGAGTTGCGTGTTACAGGATACACGGACTCAAGTTTTCAAACAGATAGAGATGACATGAAATCACAAGTCGGTTTTGTTTTCATGCTCAATGGTGGTGCCGTAAGGAGAAGCTTCAAGGAAGTCAGAATCATGATTCAACAACGGAGGCTGAGTACATTGCAGCATCAGAGGCTGCCAAGGAAGCCATGTGGATCAAGCAATTCACGGAAGGTCTAAAAGTAGTACCTACCGCCGATGATCCCATCACTCTCTATTGTGATAATAGTGGGACGATCTTCCAAGCTAAGGAGCCAAAGTCTAGTAATAGATCTAGACATGTACTTAGAAAGTATCATGTAATAAGAGATTTCATTGAAAGAAAGGAAATTGCGATTTGTAAGGTTGGGACGGATGACAACATAGCCGATCCGCTCACCAAGCCTTTATCGCAGGCTAAGCATGATGGGCATGTTACGTCCATGGGACTTAAACGTGTACCAAATTTTTGTTAGATTTTGAAATGAAATAAAAGTGTTGTTTTTGTTCATGTTCATAATCACATTTGTCTTTTATCTTTAATTTATACTTTGTTACATCCAAACGGGTTGTGGAGACAATTGAACCCCGTTAAAGTGAACACGGATTAACATAGTATTTGCCCATAGTCACTTGTATGGGGTGACGTCTCGAAGTGACTAGAGTGTGAGGCGATTGATGGCAAGTTCAAGTGCCATAGAGTCATGTGAGATGACTAGTCGATCACATAGGCGGATCAAGAATTTTTTGTCGGGCCTAATGACCGCTTATAGAGTTCTGGCAAATTTATATAGCCTGGTCGTGGCGAGAGCTACTATAGTATTCAAATGAGTCGATTCTTTTGACTAAAGACTATTCTCCTAAGATGGCACAGTTTCAGATTAACTTTGATTTGTGTTACTACGACCTTCGTAAATGGGGTCAAATGGGCATATTTTGGGTTATGATGGCTGTGGCTAGTCGAAGGGAATGAGTGCGATAGGAATTGTCCACCCCTAGTCGGGGTTATAACAATATCTCGGGGCCACTCGAGGAGTAATGAATCGAAATGCGTGGCCACGCTCGGAAGGTATCCAGTGTGGATAAATCCGGTCAATCAGTTATTCTCCAGATCGAGGAAACCACTCTCGATATGATCACTTGCAAGTACGACCTGAAAGACACCTTGCATTGAGTGGGAGATAGTAATAGGACAAGAGAATTGGTGACGCACACTTGTCGAGGACAAGTGGGAGATTGTTGGGAAATGTGTCCTCAACAATAGTGCGATCACATGATTTAAATATCATTATTAAATCTCATTTTAAGAATACAATTGGGAAGTAATATTGTTCTCACAACTCGGTCAACATATATCGGTAATGATTGGGTGACTAGAGTTTGACATTACTTGTCGTGTGACGGTGGTGATCGATTGACCCCTAGGTCATACCTAAAGGGCAATACACTTAATTGATTATTTAATTAATCGTATAACGTTGCGAGTTGATTAAATTACTTGAAAATTGACGGACGATTTTGGAAGTAAAATTTACGTATCAAATTGAAATGTGATTAAATGAGATACGGTCTGAGTAATTAAATTGTATAATTACTCGGATGAAATAAATTGTTTATATGTAACAATTAAAATGAATGAATTATTATAAATTCAATCAGTTGAAATTTATAAATTGGTAAAATATTTTGGCACAAGTAATTATGAAATTACTAAGTCAATTTTTGTATGTGACGTATTTTTATTAATACGTTGATTTTTAATATGTTAAAAATACATAACAAATATATGTGACATGTAACATGTAACATATTGACAATTGACAAATATAATATGGGATCCATATTATGTAAAGTGCCGAAAAATTGGGGAGAATTAAGCTAGTTAATTGTTTTATTTAGTTGATAAAACACAATGATGAAAAATGCAAGTCTAGGCATGCAAGCCTATTGTTCTTGTGAAGAACAAATTTTTCATGCATTGGCTCCCCAATAGCCCTCCTCTTACACGGTTTTGGGGAAGACAATTGCTTTTGTTTTTCTCTATATTTTTTACCAAATAATATACTAAAAGCTAGTGTATCATATTCATTCCACTTCACTCATCCAAAAGAGAAATTCTAGAGAAATAAAATCCTCTCTTTATCTCTCATCAAAACCGAAATAATTCAAGTGTTATACATTATTTTGGTTCAATTTTCTACTAAGATTAATATTATACTAGTACTTATAATATTAATTAGATTAAGTGTTAAGCCTTGGGTATAAAGCTTGGGGAGAGATCTTATTCTTAGATCTTGTTCATCCATTGGAATAGCTCAAGAACAAGTAGAGAAAGGTGATCTCTCTTGTGCCCAATATTGCCGAAATATTGAATGTAAGGACATTATTTCTCTTCTTTTATATTAATGTTTGCATGCATAAAATCCGTTTTAATTTTATGACAAAATTAATTTGACATATATGAGTATGTTAACATGTATAAAGATCTACATTTCCTTCATACTCTTCATCTAAGTCCTCTGAAAATGCATAGTCTCCTACCAGTTTTTCCGACCGACTCAAGTCATGAACCATGTCCACGTTTCTGATAAAGAAAGGTGACCGGTAAACATTCGCTACCCCAACACACCTCTTAGGGAGCACCCTCCTACCAGCCACCTGCCTCTTAAGTTGCCGACTCTCAATGGCATAATCTGAGGGGGCAGTTGGAGAAGAGGGCGCAATTGGCGATTCATCTAACGATACTTAAGAGGAGATAACTACAGGCGATGGTTGGGATGGTTGGAACGAGATCAGAATTGGCGATAAAGGACGAACTACTGGAACAAACGGCGTAGTTGTTGTGCTTGCATGAGGAACACTTGAAGCAGCCTGTAACCTGGACTCAAGGAACTCTTGAGAGTTATATGGTACATCATCACCACTAAAAAGGCTGAAAGATGGTCCTTCCAAAAGCGCCTTATCCCTCTTTTCCTTTTCCTTTTTTTCCTTCAACAAATTTTCATGATGTGAATCAAACACTTTGCCAACATGAGTGTATGCATTATTAAGGATCCCTTCTAATTCAGCCATGACAGCGGGATTGTCCAGAAATGCATCATCTGCACAACTCGTGTCAACATCCTCCTTCAACTCCTCCTCCACTTTACGCTCATCCTTCTTCAACTCCTCCTTCACTGCCCCCTCCTCCTTTCTCTCCTTCAATTCATTCTGATCTTTCTTCTTGTCCTCCTCCCCTTCATCCTCCTCCATCTTCTCCTTGGTAGCACCCCCCCCCTTTTCACATTCAGCGCCTTCCCTTTCACCTTCTTTTGTACTCTGCTGTGAAAGGGAAAATCTTTCAAATAAACAATCTGTCAACTTTGACATTTGCGTGACAGCCGGGAAAGCGGGAGCCTTACACTTAGCATTTCTAACTGCTTTGGTAAAGTCACCATAAATGTCTGCAAGTCGAATGGTTGTGCCCGCCAAAACCTTGATGGATTCTTTCGTCTCATCAACCTGTTCAGCTTCAAGTTCAGGTTCACGTTCACGTTCACGTTGAGGTGCAACATAAGAAAATATGGGTTCAACAGAGCCCTTGCCAACGCCGCCTCCCTTATTCTTCTCCAACTTAACCTTTTCTCTAATTTTCTCATCCGTCTACTTCGCTAATAAGGGAAATGATCTATGCACCGTTCTCGTCATGAAAACACATCTATCCAAGTAGATAATCTGGAAAATCAGAATCGGTCCCTTCAAATAAGTTTTAGGGGAATTAGCTATAGCAGCCTTCCACGACATGACGTTGCTGATCATATGGGACCGTGCAAATTTGCACCAATTCATGTTAGGGACATCGGAGAGATTTGAAAGGGAGCTTAATATCCAAGGGCTAGGATGATCACCTACTACCCCCATCAAGAGAACATTGATGATATAGATGAGGAAATTCCTCTTGAAATCGTCTCCACCATCCCGTTGCTCCATCATCTTATCGAAGAGAACCTTTTTCGTAATATCTGAGGTGGTAAACTGAGCCTTATACCTCTTGACGGCCTCGGTGTACTCCTTTTCCTTATAGAACATTCCAGCTGCAATAATGTGAATCGGTCCCATAGGAAGTCCAGTTGCAACGTGGACATCCTCATCCGAGATAACCAGATCGCGGTTCATCAATGAATAGTTGAATGGATTAAACGTCTCGACAATCCATCTGGCCAAATGGCCATTGTAACACCCCGGTTTATGAAGGAGCCTTTAGCAAGGCATTCCCTAATAAACCGGACTGTTACCATCTCGGTTTCCCGAGGTAGTGAATAACAAAGTACAACAATACTAAAGTACTTTAAATTAAAACTTAACGATTACGTGTTTATTACAAATTATCCAACTAATACTTAATATGAGATAAATACAACCCGCAGCGGAAAAATAAACTAAGTGATAAAATCTTCTATGTGGTCTAGACTTCTAGGTAGATTAGCCAAGTCCTCACGCATCCCATAGCTCCCAAGTCAGCTAATCTTTAGTACCTGTCAAATCTGCTCCCCGTTATGGTTCATCACAGGCGTTCACGAATACACAGGGTCAACCACGAGGTTGAGTAGGGAAAACAATGAAACAATAAATATGATATGCATGCTCCTCCGTCACCTCCATCTCCATCTCAACTCATATCTCATATCTCATACCCCGGACAACCCAGCCATACCGATCCCCGGTAGACTATATATATCGACCGTAGCCGATCTGCCAGCTCGCAGCTGAGGACACCAGGGCAAGTCCTGCAGAACCCGCCTGGGCCTTAACACAACATCACATCGTATCCCAACATCGTCACCACCACATCCTCCTCCAACTCCAATGCATATGAAATGCTCAACAGTAATTAATGCAATGCAATATGTATATAAATCACTGAACTGATAAATCATAAAGTCATGACAGTTACCCGATGTTGTGATATCATACTCAATACGATAAATTCAGTCAATCACTTCCCGTATATAAATCATAACGTAAGTCGACAACCAGGAATCAAGTCAACACAACTCAACAACGACGATAATAAGACAAGTGTATTTTCCCTACCTCAAAGTGCCAGCAAATCCAATTAAGCAGTTAAGCAGTCCAGAAATAAAGCAATGAATTTGATTATCGATCCTTCACGAATCCGTCACCTAAAACAATTATAATACTTATTATTACTAACTACTAAATATAGAATTTCCCAAAATAGAAACTTTCCCGATATAGTAACTTTCCACTTTAACCAGTCCCGACTCAAAATCCATCTCTAATTATTTTACTCAACTCGGGAATTAAATTAATTAATTAAAAGTACGACCGATTAACGAATTATAATGATTAACTAATAAAACCCGCTTCAAAACAAATCGAATAACCCAACTCTTACACTCACACTTCACTCACGCCCACACCCTTAAACCGCCGCCTGAACCACCCCGACAACCACCAGCCGTGGTGCCCACATCGACCCCACCACCGACAACCAGCCCCACCCTGGTCGACTGCCGCCGGCGAGTCGAACCAGGGCCGTCAACTGGCCTGCTCACCACCGTGCTTCACCACCCGCCCTATTTCCTCAACTCGCAACCACCGCAGGTATCACTCAACCCCTGCCAAATCACGACCGTTCTTCTCGCCGGCAACCCACGAACACCGACACCATAGCACCACCATTTCGACCTCCCCCTAGTCCACGGTGGTGCCACCCAAAACCCCCCTGTCTAAACTCCCTTGAAACCGCATCCGAACCCGTTTCCTACCCCCTTATCGACACCGCCTCTCTCTGCCCCTACAACCACCTACGACCACCCTAACCACCACCAAAATACTCTACCCTGACCACCCATTACCAATACCCTGCCAACAACCATTAACAAAGCCTCAACAAGGCGCGAACAACCCCCAAAAACCCGACTGAAATTCGAAAAACAGAGGAGAAATGTGGAGTGCATACCTTTCCGTCACCATAACAACCACCACGGTCGCCTATGGACGTCGACCAACACCCCTAGCTCTTCCCTGCTGCGCCATCAATACCCACGACCTCTCTCTCTCTCTCTCTCTAGGCGTGAATCTGGTGTTTTGATGTTGGTGAAGGAGGGAGGCGGCTGAGGGAAGAGGGAGGCGGGTTGGGTAGTGTTATTAGGTTTAGGTTTTAGGGTTAGGGTTAGGGTTAATGGGCTTAGGGTTTAATTGGGCTGAACAGTTATTGGGCCACTCAATCGGTCACATTTCGAATCCTATATAAACCCGTCTCAATTAACTTGTATCGATACTACGCGAGTTAAATAAAATAACTTAACATAATTATCGACTCAACAATTTACCCGACTTAATTAGTAATATAAAATGTATAATAATTATATATAATAATATCCATTTAATTTATTATATAAAAATACGGGGTATTACAGTCTTTCCCCCTTAAAATGAACTTCGTCCCGAAGTTCGCTCTCATACTCAAACAACAGAAGGGTATTATATATCGTACTTACGGACGTCACGCAATTCTAACTCGGTTAACACACACTTTTGACACACCAATTAACATAACAATTACGGAATGTTACATTCTGCCCTCCTAAAAATAAACTTCGTCCCGAAGTTTAACTCGTCTTTTCTTAACCCAACTAACTGCAACTAATAACTACCTGAGAACACAAATGTATAACAACTAAGTACTCATCTGAGAACACCATCATCTTTCCATCTCAATTCCGATCTCAAACTCAACATAAACTCATTAACCATGGTCGACCGGACCGCAAACGTATCTCCCCGTAACCATAACTCAGCTCATAGGCTAACTCATAACACATTACCAGTAGTTTAATCACACTCTCCTTTTACACATCAATCAACTAACCGAAGTAGGAACAAAACATATCGAACTCATCCGCATAGGTACCCCACAACTAAAGGTCAACTTGGTCAACTATAACCTACAAACAAGTGCAAATTAAGCATCAAGATTTTACAATCCTCCCCAACTAAAAACATGGTTACGTCCTCGTAACCTCATTATTATAACAAAAGTTCTCAAACTACGCTAACAACTGAAAGAGGCTACCGTTACCAGTAAAATCATTAGTAATTATTCATTTTACCAATTATTGTAATCTTTTACCTTAGAAACATAGGGAATCAATCAACATGAGAAAAGAATTAGGGTCCAAAACTTACTAAATCGATTTATGAAGATTTATACCTTAATAGGTCCAGTCTGACTTTCCTTTACTTAATTGTACAGATTCTAGGTCAAGTCACCGAATCACCAATAAAATGAAGACAACCAGTTCGCAATATTTATCAGCCTAGAAATATTTTAATCCTTATAACAAGGGTTTGGGATTTATTCATGAATGACAAATGCACATCGATTGGCAAAATTTACAACTTATTGGTCGAGTCAAACAAGCGAGTAAACAAATGATATTTGGAAAGTTTAACATACAAGACTATCATACCTAAAATTTCGTTCTTGGTTTTAAATATATTTTGAATGCACCCGACACCATGACATAAAAGATTAATGTATTTAATTACACAAATTTTACAAGTATTCGTTACCTGTCATGCTAATATTAACATACCATGTTGACACACAATTCACTTAAATCACCACATTACATTTCCTGGTTTGACATTCGTAATTAACCACAACCCACCAATTCGCTCCATGAACGAACAACATGACTCAATTCCTCCATACTACCAAATATCATGGAACCATACCACTAGACACCACTTTGGAATCTCAATCCGAATTTATACTCATACGACACGATTTGACTTCATTTTCAAAACTTTCACTTTCATACTGGACGGTGAATAACTTTCCTAACATAATCTTATAACAAGGCCGTCATAGAATCCATTTACAGCTTACTACGAAACTCCAAATCAGATAAACTTAAATTTAATTCCTTCAACAAATCGAGCTTAGGTGTCGACTCATATATTGTAATTTACAGGTTCATCTTATTCATTTCAGTCCTATCTTTACTAATGAACGATTATTACTTCAATCATCAGGATTTTAGTTGCACTTCTTACTCAGTTATATTCACGGCTCAACTAAACGTAACTATAACGACTATCATTTAAATCAACGCATATCATGTGAACCATCAAAGGGTTATCCCATTATAATTGATAATATAATTATCATAAACAATCTTTATTAAAATATAATTGATAGTAATCACTCGAGAATATAGATATGCCAAATGTCGTATTATATCAAACAATTTCCTTTATATCATGCTCCTACAATTGCAAGAATCCCTTTTGTATTTTATGACGATATAATGATGAACATATCCACTAAGAACTAACAACACTGTTTAATATCATGTCCTAGGTTTAGGTCCACTGAAATAGATTAATGCAATTAAAGTAATAAGTATAACTTTAGGCACACAACTCACATGAAAGGCATTAGAACTCAGATGACGTCCTACACGTGTGAACATTTAGACACAATCATTACTACCATCCATGTGTAAACTTTTAAACATAATTATTGTAAACATTCATGCGAGTATATTAGAAAATCAAATTAACTTTTAACGTTATCAACTTGCACGAGTATGACAATATGGTTTTATATTTATATATATATCTGACCACTATGCAAATATGATGAACACACCAAAGATGTTCCAACATGCCAAACGTATATAAAATATGCAAACAACTGGACTCATATAAAATATTTCACCCTCGATTAAAATCAAATTAAGCTATCCAATTTTACTCATACTATCATGCCAACCATGTTATCAACTAAGTTTTAAATTTTTGTCACTTGTTAAGATACATAATTACTGAACATGCGTGCTACTATCGCCATATGAAACATTATAAATTCTCATTACTAAAGCTCATGAATTAACCAAACAATTGTATGAAATTTTAACATAGGACGCACATTTTAAATGTTTTGATTTACGTTGTACCTTCCAAAAATCACGAATAAACAACTGTTTGATTAAAACTTGATTCATATTACTTTTATAAAACATGGTGAGTTCAAAACACAGGGAAAAAGAATTAGGTTTAAAGTACAAGAATTCCATTTTTAAAGAATTTACAACTCAGTCGGTCCAAACAAACATGTGACAACAATTGGTCCAAAACTTGGGTCAGTTTGCAAAATTTATTATTCAATATTGAAACATCAAGATTTTTCGTGGCTTATTAATTTGAAAACATATGCGATTCTTTTGATCGATGGAGTTGGAATTATGAAAAAAAAATTATTAATACCATTTAAATGAGGATTTTTACAAAATCGTTGGTCAAAACACCACTGCACAGAAACTTCCTAACCGCAGTTTACTAAAATATTTATTACTCCTAATCCGTATATCATATAAGCAGGAAACCAACGCCAAATGAACACTATCTCACGAGGCTATCTCTCATAAAATTTGCATCCATAGGCGATAAACAGAAAAACGAGTGGCAGTAAGATCAATTAGAGAGTAAGATCAAACAAAACATGTTTAAGCACTAGGTCATTCATTTACTATGTTCCAAGCTCTTACAACCACACTATCGATACTAACTCATCCTAACTTAAATCTCACACTGTATACCTTCGTAACATCTACCCCATAGAATCCCGTTGCATCTCGATCTACTCCTTAAATCTAATCACGATTGCTATGACTATAACATGCAATTCAATAGTGTTTCTTATTGCTATCACAAGACTATACTAGCATGGCGTTGGGATCACATAACCGCATATCACTAGACATAATAGTACTATCAGCACATCATTGAACACCCACCTAGGTAAATATCAAAATTTCGTAATTATTTTCACGCTCACGACTACCACATTCCAACACTTCATTGATTATCAATCTGAACACGAAGATTTATTTCTCATTTCCACAACATCATATGATCACATCATCATTCATACAAAATACTTACCGTAACGTTGTCCTGTAGAATGGTTAGAACATATGGGTCTCAAGGTGTACATCCACTCGATTATATTCAAGGTTTTCCTTCTAACTACCCATTCACTCAATTTCTCTCGGTTTACCTGGTTTAAAACTGAGAGGGCAAAAGAGCACGCATTAAGGGCGCCTTCTTAACCGCACTGTGAGCTCCTAACAGTTTATTCCCAGGGGTTCATTTTATTTAGACACATCCTACGTTCATTGGGTTCATTGGTTTAGGCCTGAGGATCGTTCGCTCTGATACCACTTTGTAACACCCCGGTTTATGAAGGAGCCTTTAGCAAGGCATTCCCTAATAAACCGGACTGTTACCATCTCGGTTTCCCGAGGTAGTGAATAACAAAGTACAACAATACCAAAGTACTTTAAATTAAAACTTAACGATTACGTGTTTATTACAAATTATCCAACTAATACTTAATATGAGATAAATACAACCCGCAGCGGAAAAATAAACTAAGTGATAAAATCTTCTATGTGGTCTAGACTTCTAGGTAGATTAGCCAAGTCCTCACGCATCCCATAGCTCCCAAGTCAGCTAATCTTTAGTACCTGTCAAATCTGCTCCCCGTTATGGTTCATCACAGGCGTTCACGAATACACAGGGTCAACCACGAGGTTGAGTAGGGAAAACAATGAAACAATAAATATGATATGCATGCTCCTCCGTCACCTCCATCTCCATCTCAACTCATATCTCATATCTCATACCCCGGACAACCCAGCCATACCGATCCCCGGTAGACTATATATATCGACCGTAGCCGATCTGCCAGCTCGCAGCTGAGGACACCAGGGCAAGTCCTGCAGAACCCGCCTGGGCCTTAACACAACATCACATCGTATCCCAACATCGTCACCACCACATCCTCCTCCAACTCCAATGCATATGAAATGCTCAACAGTAATTAATGCAATGCAATATGTATATAAATCACTGAACTGATAAATCATAAAGTCATGACAGTTACCCGATGTTGTGATATCATACTCAATACGATAAATTCAGTCAATCACTTCCCCGTATATAAATCATAACGTAAGTCGACAACCAGGAATCAAGTCAACACAACTCAACAACGACGATAATAAGACAAGTGTATTTTCCCTACCTCAAAGTGCCAGCAAATCCAATTAAGCAGTTAAGCAGTCCAGAAATAAAGCAATGAATTTGATTATCGATCCTTCACGAATCCGTCACCTAAAACAATTATAATACTTATTATTACTAACTACTAAATATAGAATTTCCCAAAATAGAAACTTTCCCGATATAGTAACTTTCCACTTTAACCAGTCCCGACTCAAAATCCATCTCTAATTATTTTACTCAACTCGGGAATTAAATTAATTAATTAAAAGTACGACCGATTAACGAATTATAATGATTAACTAATAAAACCCGCTTCAAAACAAATCGAATAACCCAACTCTTACACTCACACTTCACTCACGCCCACACCCTTAAACCGCCGCCTGAACCACCCCGACAACCACCAGCCGTGGTGCCCACATCGACCCCACCACCGACAACCAGCCCCACCCTGGTCGATCGCCGGCGAGTCGAACCAGGGCCGTCAATCAACCGCCTCGCTCACCACCGTGCTTCACCACCCGCCCTATTTCCTCAACTCGCAACCACCGCAGGTATCACTCAACCCCTGCCAAATCACGACCGTTCTTCTCGCCGGCAACCCACGAACACCGACACCATAGCACCACCATTTCGACCTCCCCCTAGTCCACGGTGGTGCCACCCAAAACCCCCCTGTCTAAACTCCCTTGAAACCGCATCCGAACCCGTTTCCTACCCCCTTATCGACACCGCCTCTCTCTGCCCCTACAACCACCTACGACCACCCTAACCACCACCAAAATACTCTACCCTGACCACCCATTACCAATACCCTGCCAACAACCATTAACAAAGCCTCAACAAGGCGCGAACAACCCCAAAAACCCGATCAAATTCGAAAAACAGAGGAGAAATGTGGAGTGCATACCTTTCCGTCACCATAACAACCACCACGGTCGCCTATGGACGTCGACCAACACCCCTAGCTCTTCCCTGCTGCGCCATCAATACCCACGACCTCTCTCTCTCTCTCTAGGCGTGAATCGGTGTTTTGATGTTGGTGAAGGAGGGAGGCGGGCGAGGGAAGAGGGAGGCGGGTTGGGTAGTGTTATTAGGTTTAGGTTTTAGGGTTAGGGTTAGGGTTAATGGGCTTAGGGTTTAATTGGGCTGAACAGTTTATTGGGCCACTCAACCGGTCACATTTCGAATCCTATATAAACCCGTCTCAATTAACTTGTATCGATACTACGCGAGTTAAATAAAATAACTTAACATAATTATCGACTCAACAATTTACCCGACTTAATTAGTAATATAAAATGTATAATAATTATATATAATAATATCCATTTAATTTATTATATAAAAATACGGGGTATTACAGTCTTTCCCCCTTAAAATGAACTTCGTCCCGAAGTTCGCTCTCATACTCAAACAATGTAAGGGTATTATATATCGTACTTACGGACGTCACGCAATTCTAACTCGGTTAACACACACTTTTGACACACCAATTAACATAACAATTACGGAATGTTACATTCTGCCCTCCTAAAAATAAACTTCGTCCCGAAGTTTAACTCGTCTTTTCTTAACCCAACTAACTGCAACTAATAACTACCTGAGAACACAAATGTATAACAACTAAGTACTCATCTGAGAACACCATCATCTTTCCATCTCAATTCCGATCTCAAACTCAACATAAACTCATTAACCATGGTCGACCGGACCGCAAACGTATCTCCCGTAACCATAACTCAGCTCATAGGCTAACTCATAACACATTACCAGTAGTTTAATCACACTCTCCTTTTACACATCAATCAACTAACCGAAGTAGGAACAAAACATATCGAACTCATCCGCATAGGTACCCCACAACTAAAGGTCAACTTGGTCAACTATAACCTACAAACAAGTGCAAATTAAGCATCAAGATTTTACAATCCTCCCCAACTAAAAACATGGTTACGTCCTCGTAACCTCATTATTATAACAAAAGTTCTCAAACTACTGCTAACAACTGAAAGAGGCTACCGTTACCAGTAAAATCATTAGTAATTATTCATTTTACCAATTATTGTAATCTTTTACCTTAGAAACATAGGGAATCAATCAACATGAGAAAAGAATTAGGGTCCAAAACTTACTAAATCGATTTATGAAGATTTATACCTTAATAGGTCCAAATCGACTTTCCTTTACTTAATTGTACAGATTCTAGGTCAAGTCACCGAATCACCAATAAAATGAAGACAACCAGTTCGCAATATTTATCAGCCTAGAAATATTTTAATCCTTATAACAAGGGTTTGGGATTTATTCATGAATGACAAATGCACATCGATTGGCAAAATTTACAACTTATTGGTCGAGTCAAACAAGCGAGTAAACAGCGATATTTGGAAAGTTTAACATACAAGACTATCATACCTAAAATTTCGTTCTTGGTTTTAAATATATTTTGAATGCACCCGACACCATGACATAAAAGATTAATGTATTTAATTACACAAATTTTACAAGTATTAGATTACTGTCATGCTAATATTAACATACCATGTTGACACACAATTCACTTAAATCACCACATTACATTTCCTGGTTTGACATTCGTAATTAACCACAACCCACCAATTCGCTCCATGAACGAACAACATGACTCAATTCCTCCATACTACCAAATATCATGGAACCATACCACTAGACACTGGCTGGAATCTCAATCCGAATTTATACTCATACGACACGATTTGACTTCATTTTCAAAACTTTCACTTTCATACTGGACGGTGAATAACTTTCCTAACATAATCTTATAACAAGGCCGTCATAGAATCCATTTACAGCTTACTACGAAACTCCAAATCAGATAAACTTAAATTTAATTCCTTCAACAAATCGAGCTTAGGTGTCGACTCATATATTGTAATTTACAGGTTCATCTTATTCATTTCAGTCCTATCTTTACTAATGAACGATTATTACTTCAATCATCGATTTTAGTTGCACTTCTTACTCGATTATATTCACTCAACTAAACGTAACTATAACGACTATCATTTAAATCAACGCATATCATGTGAACCATCAAAGGGTTATCCCATTATAATTGATAATATAATTATCATAAACAATCTTTATTAAAATATAATTGATAGTAATCACTCGAGAATATAGATATGCCAAATGTCGTATTATATCAAACAATTTCCTTTATATCATGCTCCTACAATTGCAAGAATCCCTTTTGTATTTTATGACGATATAATGATGAACATATCCACTAAGAACTAACAACACTGTTTTAATATCATGTCCTAGGTTTAGGTCCACCAAAATAGATTAATGCAATTAAAGTAATAAGTATAACTTTAGGCACACAACTCACATGAAAGGCATTAGAACTCAGATGACGTCCTACACGTGTGAACATTTAGACACAATCATTACTACCATCCATGTGTAAACTTTTAAACATAATTATTGTAAACATTCATGCGAGTATATTAGAAAATCAAATTAACTTTTAACGTTATCAACTTGCACGAGTATGACAATATGGTTTTATATTTATATATATATCTGACCACTATGCAAATATGATGAACACACCAAAGATGTTCCAACATGCCAAACGTATATAAAATATGCAAACAACTGGACTCATATAAAATATTTCACCCTCGATTAAAATCAAATTAAGCTATCCAATTTTACTCATACTATCATGCCAACCATGTTATCAACTAAGTTTTAAATTTTTGTCACTTGTTAAGATACATAATTACTGAACATGCGTGCTACTATCGCCATATGAAACATTATAAATTCTCATTACTAAAGCTCATGAATTAACCAAACAATTGTATGAAATTTTAACATAGGACGCACATTTTAAATGTTTTGATTTACGTTGTACCTTCCAAAAATCACGAATAAACAACTGTTTGATTAAAACTTGATTCATATTACTTTTATAAAACATGGTGAGTTCAAAACACAGGGAAAAAGAATTAGGTTTAAAGTACAAGAATTCCATTTTTAAAGAATTTACAACTCAGTCGGTCCAAACAAACATGTGACAACAATTGGTCCAAAACTTGGGTCAGTTTGCAAAATTTATTATTCAATATTGAAACATCAAGATTTTTCGTGGCTTATTAATTTGAAAACATATGCGATTCTTTTGATCGATGGAGTTGGAATTATGAAAAAAAAATTATTAATACCATTTAAATGAGGATTTTTACAAAATCGTTGGTCAAAACACCACTTTTTAAACTTCCTAACCACAGTTTACTAAAATATTTATTACTCCTAATCCGTATATCATATAAGCAGGAAACCAACGCCAAATGAACACTATCTCACGAGGCTATCTCTCATAAAATTTGCATCCATAGGCGATAAACAGAAAAACGAGTGGCAGTAAGATCAATTAGAGAGTAAGATCAAACAAAACATGTTTAAGCACTAGGTCATTCATTTACTATGTTCCAAGCTCTTACAACCACACTATCGATACTAACTCATCCTAACTTAAATCTCACACTGTATACCTTCGTAACATCTACCCCATAGAATCCCGTTGCATCTCGATCTACTCCTTAAATCTAATCACGATTGCTATGACTATAACATGCAATTCAATAGTGTTTCTTATTGCTATCACAAGACTATACTAGCATGGCGTTGGGATCACATAACCGCATATCACTAGACATAATAGTACTATCAGCACATCATTGAACACCCACCTAGGTAAATATCAAAATTTCGTAATTATTTTCACGCTCACGACTACCACATTCCAACACTTCATTGATTATCAATCTGAACACGAAGATTTATTTCTCATTTCCACAACATCATATGATCACATCATCATTCATACAAAATACTTACCGTAACGTTGTCCTGTAGAATGGTTAGAACATATGGGTCTCAAGGTGTACATCCACTCGATTATATTCAAGGTTTTCCTTCTAACTACCCATTCACTCAATTTCTCTCGGTTTACCTGGTTTAAAATCGAGAGGGCAAAAGAGCACGCATTAAGGGCGCCTTCTTAACCGCACCGTGAGCTCCTAACGCTTTATTCCCGTGGGTTCATTTTATTTAGACACATCCTACGTTCATTGGGTTCATTGGTTTAGGCCTGAGGATCGTTCGCTCCGATACCACTTTGTAACACCCCGGTTTATGAAGGAGCCTTTAGCAAGGCATTCCCTAATAAACCGGATCGTTACCATCTCGGTTTTTCGAGGTAGTGAATAACAAAGTACAACAATACCAAAGTACTTTAAATTAAAACTTAACGATTACGTGTTTATTACAAATTATCCAACTAATACTTAATATGAGATAAATACAACCCGCAATGGAAAAATAAACTAAGTGATAAAATCTTCTATGTGGTCTAGACTTCTAGGTAGATTAGCCAAGTCCTCACGCATCCCATAGCTCCCAAGTCGCTAATCTTTAGTACTCACAACTGCTCCCCTTATGGTTCATCACAGGCGTTCACGAATACACAGGGTCAACCACGAGGTTGAGTAGGGAAAACAATGAAACAATAAATATGATATGCATGCTCCTCCGTCACCTCCATCTCCATCTCAACTCATATCTCATATCTCATACCCCGACAACCCAACCATACCGATCCCCTAGACTATATATATCGACCGTAGCCGATCTCCATTTCCTTGTTGAGGAGGACACCAGGGCAAGTCCTCGCAGAACCCGCCCGGGCCTTAACACAACATCACATCGTATCCCAACATCGTCACCACCACATCCTCCTCCAACTCCAATGCATATGAAATGCTCAACAGTAATTAATGCAATGCAATATGTATATAAATCACTGAACTGATAAATCATAAAGTCATGACAGTTACCCGATGTTGTGATATCATACTCAATACGATAAATTCAGTCAATCACTTCCCGTATATAAATCATAACGTAAGTCGACAACCAGGAATCAAGTCAACACAACTCAACAACGACGATAATAAGACAAGTGTATTTTCCCTACCTCAAAGTGCCAGCAAATCCAATTAAGCAGTTAAGCAGTCCAGAAATAAAGCAATGAATTTGATTATCGATCCTTCACGAATCCGTCACCTAAAACAATTATAATACTTATTATTACTAACTACTAAATATAGAATTTCCCAAAATAGAAACTTTCCCGATATAGTAACTTTCCACTTTAACCAGTCCCGACTCAAAATCCATCTCTAATTATTTTACTCAACTCGGGAATTAAATTAATTAATTAAAAGTACGACCGATTAACGAATTATAATGATTAACTAATAAAACCCGCTTCAAAACAAATCGAATAACCCAACTCTTACACTCACACTTCACTCACGCCCACACCCTTAAACCGCCGCCTGAACCACCCCGACAACCACCAGCCGTGGTGCCCACATCGACCCCACCACCGACAACCAGCCCCACCCTGGTCGACTGCCACCGGCGAGTCGAACCAGGGCCGCAACAACCTCGCTCACCACCGTGCTTCACCACCCGCCCTATTTCCTCAACTCGCAACCACCGCAGGTATCACTCAACCCCTGCCAAATCACCACTGTTCTTCTCGCCGGCAACCCACGAACACCGACACCATAGCACCACCGTTTCGACCTCCCCCTAGTCCACGGTGGTGCCACCCAATACCCCCCTGTCTAAACTCCCTTGAAATCGCATCTGAACCCGTTTCCTACCCCCTTATCGACACCGCCTCTCTCTGCCCCTACAACCACCTACGACCACCCTAACCACCACCAAAATACTCTACCCTGACCACCTATTACCAATACCCTGCCAACAACCATTAACAAAGCCTCAACAAGGCGCGAACAACCCCCAAAAACCCGACTGAAATTCGAAAAACAGAGGAGAAATGTGGAGTGCATACCTTTCCGTCACCATAACAACCACCACGGTCGCCTATGGACGTCGACCAACACCCCTAGCTCTTCCCTGCTGCGCCATCAATACCCACGACCTCTCTCTCTCTCTCTCTCTAGGCGTGAATCTGGTGTTTTGATGTTGGTGAAGGAGGGAGGCGGCTGAGGGAAGAGGGAGGCGGGTTGGGTAGTGTTATTAGGTTTAGGTTTTAGGGTTAGGGTTAGGGTTAATGGGCTTAGGGTTTAATTGGGCTGAACAGTTATTGGGCCAGCTCAACTGGTCACATTTCGAATCCTATATAAACCCGTCTCAATTAACTTGTATCAATACTACGCGAGTTAAATAAAATAACTTAACATAATTATCGACTCAACAATTTACCCGACTTAATTAGTAATATAAAATGTATAATAATTATATATAATAATATCCATTTAATTTATTATATAAAAATACGGGGTATTACAGTCTTCCCCCCTTAAAATGAACTTCGTCCCGAAGTTCGCTCTCATACTCAAACAACAGAAGGGTATTATATATCGTACTTACGGACGTCACGCAATTCTAACTCGGTTAACACACACTTTTGACACACCAATTAACATAACAATTACGGAATGTTACAGCCATTGATTTCTTCTGACTTAAGCTATAACATACCTCCAAACCCCATACTGTGGATGGCATCAATTTGCTTTTCGGATGGGCCCAACTTGATGAAATTAGTGATCAAGGAAGGACTCATCCGAGTGAGGAGAGGCTTATACTTGTCAGAACGCTTTCTTCTTTTTGTAATTTACGTTGGCCCTTTGCTTGTTTCTGGAGCCTTCCTCTTGTTCTTGTTAGGAGGCAAATCTGGTGGGACTTCCTCGTGAACCTTGGGTTTAATACGCGGACTCCGTCGACGCGGTGAAATTTGTTCTGCCTCTGCTGCTGTAGTATTTGGTTTGGGAGGATTATCTGTCAAAGTGTAGATACCTCATTTCTACACCTTCCGCCAACCACCCAGTGATGATTGGGCCGCATGTTTGGTACGCGGAACGATTTATGACAGTCCGTAAGTTTATCGTCAAGTGATGGCTCAAATACTTTTGTCTACCCCTAAGTCGTCATGTACGTGCCAATACGGTCGTTTTGACAGTAATTAGAGTTCATTTGGAGTCCGGGTCAAAAACCGCTTCATTTTCTAAGAAACCGTTTAAAATGCCGAGTCGGAATGTCCTAGAATATTCCGGATATTTATTCCATAAATTAATTTTATATCTTTTGGTAAAATATATCCCATTAATCTTATTTTAATAAATAAGGAAGTAGAGATCCACCGCAATTCCCTAAAAGAAACGCGAAATTCTTTCTTCCGCAGGAGGAAACCTCTGGGGAAATGACGCAACATCTGCTGCGCCTCTTGGAAGGATCGCAGCAGCTGCTGCGCCCTTTCCCCAGCTCGTTTCTGCCTGTTTTCAAATTTTTTCGTGATTTGTTTCCAAAGTTTGAGTCATTCCATAACTCTTCATATTTTTTAGTATAAATAGGGACCTTCGTTCCACATATTTTTCACGCGAGTGTTCGCCCTTCTCTTCTCCCTTTGCATTCTAAGACCGTGCTCTAAGCTTTTGACGCCTACATGCTTGATCAATCGACCACGTAAGCTCAGATCATTCTGAGTTCCAGTCACATTGCATGACCGACCAATTTGACCACTACACATCAATCAATTTAATCTAAATCCTCTAACGAGGGCACCTTTCTACATACATTCGAGTCGAGCTATCACTAAAACGTTAACTTAGTTAATCTCGTTTCGTCAAACATGTAAGTCTGAGGGTGTAAATCCCATCTTTTTTATTGTATTTTTATTTTTATACCAATTATTTTAAGATTTACGTCAAAAGTATGTTTAAAACAGACATCTAAAACCCTTTTATCAAACCGTTTTACGGATCGGCAGAAACAGAATGACGTCGAGAAGAAATGCAACAACAATACAGGCGCCTCTTTCGAAGAGTCGCGAAGATCTGTTCGCGCCTCTTCCAGAGGCTGCCGCTGTTTCTGCTCTTCTTCTTCTTCCTCGATTTTTCTGTTGATTTCATTCCTTTTATTTTACTTTCTTATTTTCTTTTATTTCTTCATACATAATAATTATAATAAATTCTTAATAATCATCACGTTTTATTTGCGACTTAAATCCCTAATAATCAATATTTGCGGGTTTTCGTCATTAAATCAAACCCGGATTTTAGAGACTCGATTTGTTCATATCAAATTTCTGGAATTCGACCTTTGTACATGTTTTCATCGTTTATTTTCTGTTTATTAGTTCTTTCAAAATCGTTTCCTTCCTTCAAATTAAGCCTAATCCGTTTTAACCCGTTTTAATTCGTGTTTATTGCTTTTATGACGGTTCCATATATAATTAACATGCTAAATCACTTTCACTTGAGTCGAATATCGATAATTAATCATTAAACACACCAATGAATATTAACTACCCGCAGTTCTGACTTCACAGCCAGAACTCAACCCAGGAACAGACGCAGTGATAGCTGCGCCTCTTCCAAGGGACGCAACAATGCTGCGTCTGTTCCGGGATGAGTTCTGTCCCTGAATTTCCGTTCTTGCTTTGACTTAATCCTTTAATTACGTAATTAATTGACTATAAGTCGTAATATCACCCTTTATCTGTCCATATTTTCCAACCTTATTTGTTTTCCTTCTTTTTCCTCATATCGTCCGTCTTAAGTATATTTTTGACTTAAATCAATTAATTCGTTGTAATTCTTCGTAATTTTAATTATCGTTATTTATTTCTTTTATTTATTATGGATGTTTATTCGTTTTTCACATGTAATCAATTCTAAACTTTAATTAGACAGTGGAAAGGTATCAACAATAATGTACATCATCCTGGTGGCAGAGTATGGATTATATGGCTCCCTCAAGTTTTTAGTGTTCAGCTCCTTAATGACAGTGATCAGCACATCACTGTTGAAGTGTTTGATCTTACTTCAGGTGATAGTTTCTGGTACACTGTTGTATATGGGTCTAATTCTGATACTGAGAGACTCAATCTCTGGGTGAAGCTTAACCAGACTAAGGATCAGTGATAAACCTTGGTGCATTGGTGGGGATTTCAACTCAGTCTTGGATTACAATGAAAGGTTGGGTAGAGAAGTTACTTGGAATGAAATTAGAGATTTCAGGTAGTGTGTTGAGTATTGTGAGGTTACTGACATTGTAGCTCATGGTTCTTTCTTCACGTGGAACAATAAGCAGGACCCTTCTACTCGTGTTTTTTCAAGGATTGACAGGTGTTTAATTAATATTGAATGGATTCAGAGCTTCCCTGATAGCTCAGCTTTTTTCATGAATGAAGGAACCTTCGACCATTGTCCTTGCATTTGCTACAGAAGGAATGAGGCAACTACCAGAAAGAATTCATTTAAATACTTCAATATGTGAAGCTTAGATTCCAATTTCAAAGATGTGGTGGCTACTGAATGGAATAAGACTGTTTCTGGGGTCAAGATGTACCAAGTTGTTACTAAGCTTAAGAATTTGAAGAAACCTTTAAAGGAGCTTAATAAGAACAAATTTTCTGAGATTGAGAAGAGTGCTGAAGTTGTTAGAGTGTTATTGGATAATTTGCAAACTGCCATGCATCTACACCCTCAGGATCAGCAGTTGCTAGCTGATGAACAGGCAGCTGCAGTGGAGTTCAAAGTCTTAAATAAGGCTAGAACTAAATTCTTACAACACAAAGCTAAGGTGGAGTGGATTTTGGAAGGAGATGAGAATACAAGGTTTTATCACAGTAGGATCAAAGCCAGACAAATTCATAACAAGGTAACTCAAATTGTTGATAAGGAGGGGGTCACTCATCAGGATCCCATGGGCATTGAGAATGCTTTCCTTTCTTACTACATTGATTTGCTGGGATCAAGTAATCATACCATCCCTGTGCATAAACCTACTGTAAGAACGGGCAAGCTTATTTCTAAGCAACATGTCCAGCAGTTACTTAGACCTGTCTCTGATAGTGAAATCAGACAGTGTATATTTTCTATTCCAGCTGATAAAAGTCCTGGACCAGATGGATACACTAGTCAGTTTTACAAAGATTCCTGGGATATTATGGGTCAGGAGGTGTGTGCTGCAGTGAAGGACTTCTTTTAATCTGGTCAGCTGCTGAAACAACTCAACACAACCAACATTACCTTGATTCCTAAAGGGAGTAATCCAAAATCAGTCTTTGAATTTCGGCCCATTGCTTGTTGCAACACTTTGTACAAGTGTATTGCAAAACTTCTTTGTAACAGATTGGGAGATATACTTCCTGATATTGTTAGTATAAATCAAGGGGGGTTCATCAAAGGGAGAAACATTGTAGAGAATGTTCTCATATGCCAAGATATTGTAAGACTCTATAACAGGCAGTCTGCTTCTCCTAGATGCCTGGTTAAGATTGACCTTAAGAAAGCATATGACAGTGTGGAGTGGGGATTTTTGGAGCAGATGTTGGGAGCCTTAAAATTTCCTGATCAGTTCACCAATTTGATAATGAAGTGTGTTACTACTCCTTTATTCTCTTTATCTCTAAATGAAAGATCTTTTGGGTTCTTCAAAGGCAAGAGAGGACTTAGACAAGGGGATCCTTTGTCTCCTCTCCTGTTTACTCTTTGTATGGATTACTTGTCTCGAATTTTGGCAGTAGTGGGACAACAGGATGGCTTTAGATTCCATCCTCTCTGTGGTCATTTGAAACTTAATCATCTGTTGTTTGCAGACGACCTTCTCATGTTTTCCAAAGGTAATGCAGTGTCTATCATGTGGATACTTAGAGCCTTTGCCACATTCTCTGCTGCTTCTGGGCTTTGCCTTAACAAAGACAAGACTGAGATCTATTTCAATGGGGTGAGAGCTAACACTGTAAATGAGATTCTGCAAATTTCTGGGTTCAAGGAGGGGGCACTTCCTTTCAAATATTTAGGGGTACCTATCTCCTCTAAGAAATTATCTAAGAATGAAGGAAGGAAATTGACAGACAAGATTAGAACTAGAATAAGAGCTTGGGGGGCTAAACATCTTACATACGCTGGAAGATTAACTTTGGTCACTTCTGTTCTGCACACTCTGCATTCATATTGGGCTACTATATTCCTCATTCCCTCTGGCATCATGAATAACATTGATAGAATTTGTAGGAATTACCTCTGGAGTGGGAAAGACTCATATCTTCGTGCCCCTGCTGTAGGCTGGGATCAATGTTGTAAACCAAAAGCTGAAGGTGGGCTGGGCATTAAGAATTCCAAGATGTGGAACAAAGCTTTATTGGGTAAGTATGTTTGGTGGGTTGCTGATAAGAAGGATCATCTCTGGGTGCGGTGGATCAATCATGTGTATCTCAGAGGTGGTCATTGGACCAACTACTCCCCTCCCTCTGATTGTAATTGGTCTTTGAAAAAAATAGCTCACATTATGTCGCTGTTTAGGCAAGCTTATATTGATGATCAGTGGCTTGGTACCAATGCTGCATATTCTATTAAAGCTGGCTATGATTGTTTTAGGGATCCAGGGAACACTGTTGATTGGTGGAAACTTTGTTGGAATTCTCTGAATGTTCCCAAGTCTTCTTTTATTTACTGGGCGGTTATGCTAGGCAGATTGTTGACGAGAGATAGATTGGCAAAGATGGGTGGTCCTACTTCTATGGAGTGTTATCTTTGTCAGGGTGCTGATGAATCCCATGGACACCTGTTCTTTGAGTGTGCATTTAGCAGAAAATGCTCTGATTTGCTGCAGCAAAACCTTACTATCAGACTGAATCCTCGAGCTCTGGTTGAGTGGAACAAAAGAGGGAGAAGAATTAGTATTCTGAGAAGAAGGATGGTGTGTGCGTGTTATGTGATGTTGGTGTATTTGATATGGCAGGCTAGGAACAAAAGAGGGAGAAGAATTACTATTTTTTCTGTCATTCATCCTCAAGTTATTGTTCAGCAAGCTATTCAAGCAGTCTCTATCAGATTCTGGGCTCGACACAAAGCACCTATCAAAGAGGAGGACATTAGATGGCTCAATAGTTTGCGTGCTAGTTAATCTGCTCTTTTTAGTGGTATTGTTGTAGCTAAGTTGTGAGTGTTCTTTTTGTAGTCGTTTTGATCTTGTAAATCTCTACACGGATGATGTATTCTTTTGTTGATATTAATATACTTAACCTTTCCCAAAAAAAAAAAGTGTTAATTATTTGTTCACCGACATAGTTAATTCTCACATGTTAGGACCAAAACGTTGGATGTTGCATTGCATGCATATAATCGACAACATATCAAATACGAACGATTTCCCTAATCATTAGTAAGGCCGTTATCGAGGCGGGCGGGATTAGGTGTTCAGTAAAAGGACTTCCTAATACGTACCCTCACTCCTTACTCCAGATCTCTGTGAACATCCGTGTTCATTGGCATCCACGAGAGTCATTCTAGACATAGAATGATAAGGGTCACGAGTTCTTAGTGTTCATGTCACTACTTTGTGTCTTGACATGACACGAGGTATTCGAACGGTTCCAATTTCCCACAAAAATTGGTGGCGACTCCACAAATGCAAACGCTTGTCCCAAGTGCCCCCGTGGGCCCTGTGTCCATAGTTTGGCGACTCCGCTGGGGATCATACACTTACGTGTTAGCCAGGGTGAAACTTGAACAAGGTTAGGGAATAGTTTATATGAGACGGTTGTCGGTTTTCATTACTCGACCTTCTTAGGTCGTTTTATTCGGCCTTCTTAGGCCCAACCCAACTCATTCGACCAATCGTCCCGTCTGGATGGTCCAAATTCTTATCTGGGCCTAAGGATAGATAGCGATTGACGTCAACCATATCGTGATGCATACTCATGTTTGTATCAAGGGCTTTCACTACTCGAGGAACTGGACTAGGAACCGACCTTACTCATGTTTGGCACGGACCTCTCCACAGACCAGGGTTTGATTGCTTGGTATGGCAACCCACCTTTTAAGCCAAAACCCTTATAAATGCACTCATCATACCGTTATAATGCATGTATGAATGCTTGTATCATATACGTGATCACCATTTTGTAAACAAAACCATGACAAAATTTTGTAAAATAAAATCCTTTTCAAAATGTAAACATTTTAAAAGATGGCCTAAAATAGCGCAAAACGAGTCGAAACTCTGTCCAAATGTCGAGTCAAAATTCGGCCTCAAAACCCATTTCAAAACCTCACTTCGAGTGAACAGTCCTACAACTACACTGCAGTTGTTTGGGACAAATATTTCAGAACTTTGTCATTTTCAAAACCTCACTTAACACAGTGGCACAATCCCACTTCACAAGTTGAGTCTTTTTGAGTAAGTATACTAAAATGGTCGATCGTGTTTTGATTCATCGCCGATCTCTTATCCAGTTTCCAAGATGCCTGGAACTAGTCACGAAAGTGTCAATGGACAACCCCAAAATGGTAATGATCTAATCCTATCATCTGCGCTCGTCCGTCTCCAAACAAGCCAAGACCAAGCTTATGCTCGCCTCAATGCTATTGAAGGCCGAATTGTTGCTGTAGAAACTAGGCTTCCTCCTACAAAGAATGATATTCCTAACGCAAGCGTGCATAATAAACTTCTACCTTTTATTGGACAACAAGAAACCAACCCTCCACTAGGTCCCACTAAAGCTGAAAAGCGACTCCAATACTTGGAGGAGCAACTAATGTACCTTAAGGGAGATGACATCTAGAGGGAGAATAATCGCAAGTATGAGGCGGTAAATGCTCAACTGCCAACCAACTTCAACATGACTGACGTCCCAAAGTTCAAGGGGCATGAAAACCTGTTGAACCACATTCGCGCCTTCAAAGATTACATGTCTATCAAAGGCATCAAACCTGATATGTTCCTAAGGATATTTCCTTCATCTCTCGACACCATTCCTAAGCAATGGTTTTACTCTTTGGAGCACAAGAAAATTTCCACTTGGGATGATGCCGCAATTGAATTCACTAATCAATACGCGGATAATGCTGAGATCCAATCCAACATGCGCACTCTAGAGGTTCTTACCCAAAATGAAAAAGAAGGCTTCACCGACTTCCTAAGTAGGTGGAGGAAGACTAGCACACGACTTGTTGAACGTCCAGACGAAGCCACTCTTGTGGAAACGTTCGTGGATAACCTGAGACCTATTTATGCAAACCACTTGAGGTATCAAAACATAAAGTCTTTCAAAGATCTGACTCTGCTAGGGACAAAAATTGAAGATCACATCCATAAAGGACTCTTGTCCAAGACGGTAGGTCGTGGATATCAAGGTTCGACGAGTCGTTTTTATGGCTCTACTAGCAAGACTTATGAGGTTAACCTTGTCGAATCATCGAAGAAGAATAGCCCACAAAGGAAGTTCACAAACATTGGGGATTCATACTCTAACGCTCTGAAAAGGTTAATGAAAAAGGGTAAGCTCCAACTCATAGGACCTACACCTGACCCAGAAAAGAGGTCTAAGTTCTGGGATGAGAATGTATACTACGAATATTATAGAGGCAAGGGACACGATACAGAGAAATGTTTTAAACTGAAACATCTCCTTCAGGATATGATCGAAGATGGTCGTTTACCCATACCTCCTGGAGGTAAGCCTAACAATACTCAGAATCCTCTTGGAGTTCTGATGATCACAAATGAAGAATACACCTTGGATTGTTCACACCTCATTTCTCCAGCCAATGATGAGATTCGTGCACTAGAAGAGGAAGGGAGCTATTCCACCATTTCTCCTACCATTACCGATTTCATTGCATTGGCAAAAAGTGTGAGTAGGCAAGTCTCAGAGTTGGATGCTGTAGTTGCATCTCTATGCAACCCCGGCACCATACCTAGGGAAAACGTGTCACTAACCCCAAGTCTATCTCAAGAGTCTATGATGCAAGAAGTAATCACAGTAGTTGACAACCTAGTCGACCAAATAATCAATCTAGAAGCTGAGATCATCAGGTTGAGAGAGCTTAGTATCGTCAACGGAATATGGGCCGATGACGATGAAGATGAATACCTCACAGAACACTATCTAGTCAAAGCTAGTGAGGATATAGTCAAGGCTAGCGAAGATCAAGATATAGACCATCTTACTCGCTCAGGGCGTCCATATCAAAATGTCTCTCAGAACGGTCCCACGGATAATGGTCCAGTTACTAACACCAATGTCATCACACCAAATGATGGCGAAGATACATCTACTGACCACTTGCTAAAACAACTGCAGAAGACAAATGCTGACCTTTCAATCTGGCAACTAGTTGCGAGTTCATTTCCTCATCGCCAAGCTTTACTGCAAGCATTGGCTAAACTGAACGTGGCACACAACTCTACGCCTGACGACGTAGTCAACTTGGTCTTCCAAGATTCAGTTAAACTAAGTAACCCAGTTACTTTTTCAGATGAAGATTTGCCTCCCTTCGGCGCCAGTCATAACCTAGCTCTATACATTAAAGTCATATGCTTAAAGAAGAACGTACCAATGACTTTGGTGGATGATGCCTCTGCAGTCAACGTCATACCACTAAAGACAGCATACAAATTGGGCATGAAAGAATCAGATTGGACTCCTACCAACCAAGGTGTTCGAGCATACGATGGAACATGACGTAAAGTAGTAGAACTAATAACCCTCACTATAGCCACAGGGCAAATCGAGCGAAAGGTTAATTTTCAAATTGTGGATATTGAAGTGTCATTCAATATACTTCTGGGAAGGCCTTGGATTCACGCTTCCAAAGCGGTAACATCTACCTTGCACCAGAAGATTAAGATTCCTCTAGATGGCAAAGTAGTGACGATCACTTCGTCGCCTATCAAAGCAGTAATAGAGAAAATGTCAAGCAACCAAGTAGTCACAGATCCAGTATACGAGCTTGGGGGCTTTCAAAGTATAAACCTTGTAGAGAGTGAACTGGCACCTCTATACTTCAACCCATACTCCAATTTAGTGGTCAACCACATACTCAAGTCTCAGGGATACTTCCCGGGAATGCCATTGAATCCTGCCAAGAAAAATACCTTCGCACCTTACAAAGAAGTAAACTCTCAGAGGATACCATTAGGATTGGGATACAAACCCATGAAAGAAGAAGCTTTGGAGATGCTCACTCAGTTTCAAAACCGTAAGAACAAAGGAATCAAAATACGATCTTACCTCCCTACCCTAAATGGATACTTTGTTAGAGAAGGGAGTCAGGAGTACTTTCACGGGTTTCCCGAACCTTCGCACTATAAAGGAATGCAACTAGCTGGAATCGAGGTCTTCCACGATTGCTACTTCATCCCTCCAGAAACGGTTCCTACCGTCAAAACTCGTCAAACACCTTGTTTAGACGAACGGGCTATTAGCCCCCTGTTTGGGAAAGACCGATTCGTCAGGGCAGCACAGGATAAGATCATTACCATGATACTTCAAGATGACCATTTCAACCCCACAACATTGATCACCGAAATTAGTTCAAATCTGCAGAAAGGATGGAACAACCAAGGAAAGCTCTTCAAAGTCACCACTGGAGAAGGAGAGATGTTTAAAGGAGAACCTGAAGACAACGAATATGAGTCAGAGTCAGAGTCAGAGTCTGAGTCTAGAGAAGTCGCTAAAGAGTCTTCTTCTATCGTCACTCCCCATCCCCTTGTTTCTCCTAGCATAGAATCAAGTAGTAACAATAGCTTGGGAAATGTCCCAGCAACTGTCCCTTTACCACCACTGACTACTGAACAGATGGCTTCTTTGTTTCAACTCTTTTCAAAATTTAATATGAATAAATCAGATTCTGCTTACTCTTTGTGTTATTTTGAATGCAATTCTATTTACGATGATAATGAGGATGATCCTGACCCAGACTCGGTCGAACTACCTCCCTACATAGTTAAAGAAATATTACAAGAGGGGGAAGAGGCACCAGTTATAGAGAACGCTGAACCCATCAATGTAGGAACCGAACTAGAACCCCAAGAACTTAGGATAGGGACGACTTTAAACCCAACTGAAAGGGCCAGTTTCATCGACATCCTACACGAGTTCAAGGACGTTTTTGCTTGGTCTTAAAAGGATATGCCAGGAATCAACAGGGATATTGCAGAACACATAATTCCAATAAAGCCAGGTTTCAAACCCGTAAAACAGAAGCTTCGTCGAATGCGGAACAAATGGGCTCTAAAAATCAAAGAAGAAGTCGATAAACAATTCAAAGTCGGGTTCATCAAAGTTTCCGAGTATTCAGGCTGGGTGGCTAATATAGTCCCCGTACCCAAAAAGGATGGGCGAATCCGAGTTTGTGTTAATTTCAGAGACTTAAACAAAGCAAGTCCCAAAGACGACTTCTCTTTACCACACATCGATATATTGGTAGATAATACAACGGATCACGCGTTGTTATCCTTCATGGACGGGTATGAAGGGTATAATCAGATCAAAATGGCCATATAAGACATGCATAAGACAGCCTTCGTTACTCAATGGGGCACATATTGTTATACTGTTATGCCATTCGGGCTAATCAATGCTGGAGCTACGTATCAACGCACTACGACCACATTGTTACATGACATGACGCATAAAGAAGTAGAAGTGTACGTCAATGATATGATTGTCAAGTCCAAAGATAGGAAGGGGTATATTGATAACCTTCGCAAGTTCTTCATAAGACTGCGAAAGTACAACATGAGGCTCAATCCTCAGAATTGTGCATTCGGGGTAACGTCAGGCAAGCTTTAGGGATATGTCGTCAGTCAGAGGGGAATAGAAATTTATCCATCCAAGATCAAAGCTTTAATCGAAATGCCGCAGCCCCAGACAGAGAAGGAGGTTAGAGGATTTCTAGGAATTGTACAATACATAAGCCGATTCATATCGAAGCTTACCATGATCTGTGAACCTATTTACAAAAAGCTCAAGAAAACAAATCATACCATATGGGACGACGACTGTCAAAAGGCATTTGACAAGATCAAAGAGATACTAGCCAAATCACTAGTGCTAATGCCTCCCCAACGAGATCAACCTCATGGTTTATATCTCACAATAACTGAAACAACCAAGGGGGCTATGCTCGCACAAACTGTTGGGAAAGAAGAAAGAGCTATCTACTACCTTAGTAAGAAGTTCTTGGAATATGAGTGTAAGTACACACTGTTGGAGTAGTGTCCTCCACAATAAGTGCGTTTACATAATAAATCTCGTAAAAGGAATATCAGGGATTTATTTATTTGTTTGTCAGCTGGTCATCGTTAATCGGTAATGATTGGCTGACTAGAGTTTGACATTACTGTCGTGTGACGGCGGTGATCAGCTGATCCCTTTAGGTCACACCTATAGGATGACGCCCAAATAGAATAAATTAATTATTTGTATGAGATACAAGATAATTAATTCCTTGTATTATTTGACTTTTAGTTAGTCACATAAATGTATTATTTGATGACGGGTTACGAACTCGGGACAATGAGATTTATTATTTAATCATGTGATATTTAAATAATAAATGATTAGAATTTATTAATTAATTGTTAATTAATTAATTTTATACGATATGTGTATATGTTTTGAGGTGGAATTAATTAGCTATTAAAATTTACAAGAGGTTGTAAAATTAGCTAAATGGGTTAATATTGACACATTGTATGTTGATAAAATAGTCTTATGATTACTTAATGGTTAAGTAGTCATTGGTAGTTAATTTATATTATTTAAGGGTTAAATAATTAAATTAATATTTAATTATGTAAGATAATTAAATATAAGACTTATAAGCATTTGTGGGGCAAATGTCGAAAATCGAATTGGACTCAAAATTGTCCACTTGGACCGATTTTATGAGTACACTACAAGTGTTCATTTTAGTGGATTTTCCACTTAAGCTTGTCTCCATAATTGGCTATATATACCCTTATATTCACCTAATTCACTAGTGTAAAATTTGAAGAAAATATTGGTCTTGTTACTCTCTTTGGCCGGTTTCATCATATGGTCTAGAGACCAAATATTTTTCTTATTTTGTTCATAATTTTTATCTTAAAACACATATAAACTAACTAATAATATTATCAAAGTAATAATATTTATTAGTACATCAAATATATTACAAACAAGGATTACTACTAATTTTACCTAGTTAGTATTTTAGTAGTATTTTGGGTTGATTCTTGGGTGCCACCTTAGGAGATTACCTATTTTGGTAATTGGTGTTGTTGGAGGATCATCCTTGTTGGATTAGCTCAAGAACAACATCAAGGAACGAGTCCTTGAGTTGTGCCCATATTTGCCTTATAGCAATGTAAGGATCTTTTTTCTTAAGATGGTTTAATACCATCTTTTATACATTTCTTTTGCATGCATGTAGATTTAGACCATTGTTAATTAATTTGTAATTTTAATATCATAATATGAGTATTAATATGGTCTAAATAACTAACAAGTGGTATCAGAGCATTGTTAAATACATGCATGTTGTCTTAAGACGATTTTAGTAATTTATGAGATAAATTAATAAAATTGATATTATGTTACTAAAATTCGTTTTATCACATAATATAGTCTTGCATGTATATAATATGGTCTTAGGATATTATGGGACGAAAATTTGATTTTTGTTAAATTTTTCCACTTTTTATAACTTAAATTGGCATAAAATTGAGTAAAAATGCATTAAAATTAATTAAGAGTTAATTAAATTGTGTTGCATGTTAATTTTATGCATGTTTATTTAGAAATAACCACATGCATGTTCTATTTATGAGATAAGTAGATACTATAAATTAATGTGATTAATTTAGGTTGTTTATTAATTTTTATTTGATAAAAATGGGTAAATAATGGTTATTTTGTAAATAAATATTGATTTAATTTTAGGGCTCGAAATTTCTGAATTTTTAGCTCCTGGAAAATGTTCTAAAATGTATAAAATTTTATTTTAAGTCATTTCAATTTTTTATGGTTTGATTTGGAATTAAATCGTAAAAATTGTCGCTTTACCGATTAAATTGTGAAATCGTTTTAAATAAATCTTAAAATCATAAATTTTCACTTGCATGGCATTTATGGTGTAAGACCAGAATGTTCATATTTTTGAAATTTATCTTCCATAAAATTTTATATTAAATGGAATTTTATATGATAATTGTGAATTATTATATCATTTTTTGTCACAATTGTGTTTTAATTCCCATATAAATTCAAGATAATTGTTGAGAATGATTATTTTGATAATAGACCAGATTAGTATGATGAGTAAGTCTTAAAATTGTTTTAAGAATTGATTATGAATTTTTATCGGTAAAAATTCCGTCAAAGCAAGCTCAAATGATCATTGTTGGTAGGTAAGACGATTTGGCATGTCATATTTACATAATGCATTTAATTATTCATTTAGATGAATGGTTTTTAGAATTATAATTATGTAATTTTTCCTAATATGGCCATAGGTAGAAGTTGGTATTTCCCGAAATGTAAGGGAATATCGACTTGTTTTGTAATTAATTGCGATTTCGCCTAATTTGTAATTAATTAATAGTTTTATTTTAATTTTATTACAAATTGTATAATAGGGTATTGTTATGTAATTTAATTATTAGTAATTAGATGAAGCATCTAAAGACGGAGTTTTCATGAAGACGGTGTTTTCGGAAAGGCGTTCCGAAATCCTAAAGAAGGAGGCCTATTTATGAAGACTCAAGGGACCAAGGAGTTGGTTTCCGAAGTGTAATAATTTTAGTTAATTAGATTAACTAGGTGGCCATATTAGGACTTGTTTGTTTTAATTCTTTTATGCATTCATGCCAAATCGTCACTACATGTTTTATTTCTTTTGTTATCGATTTAATTGTCAAGCATTCACCAATTTAGTTCACTTAAAAGTGATAGACAATTAATTTGATAAGATCTCTCACATTTGTTTAAAATTGAGATTAAGCCTTACCAAATAATAGCACCTATGAATCCCTTCTTCATTAGAGGTAGGTTCGGATCACCGAGGTACACTCTTTTTACGTTGGGTAAGTAGGGTAATAAAAGTTATTACGAGTGAAAATTGGTTGGACTCAACGGGATAAATATGGGTTGAATCAGTCCACCGTGCCCATGTTTATTCTGGGGCTAAAAGATAGATTTTAAGAAAATCCGTCAACCAAGAGTTCTATTAGTAGAATCAGTCAAAATGTTGACTCACCAAATTTATATAAATATGGGTTGAATCGGTCCACCGTGCCCGTGTTTATATAAAATTGGATCTTGGAATCATTTATATAATTCAGTGGGAGATCATTATATAAATGGGAACTTGTTAAATAGTTTCACAAGTTAAATATTTCTAGACGATAAATGTTAATCTTTCCTTTATTTCCTTTGTAGTAATCATGATGACTTCTACTAGTGAAACCGCCACAATAGCTAGAGATTCATGGCTACGTTCTTTTATGGACAAATATGTTTTAAAAGCCGACGGTAGTAATTTTAAAGATTGGGAAGAACAACTTCGATTAGCTGCCGCAGGTGATGGCAAATTACGTTACCTTGTCGATCCCTCTCCCCCTTCGCCTAGTACTAGAGCCACTGCCGATGTAAGGGAGGCTTTTTCAAATTATCAAAAGGAATCCGCTGCAATAAAAAATGTTTTGATTTTTTCAATGGATCCTGCTTTACAAAGGCAATGTGTCAAGTTTCGTGATGCACATGAAGTATTTTCGAGGCTTTCAACTATGTTTTCTCAAGCCCCGAGAATAATTCAGTATGACACCGCAGTTCGTTTCTTTGAGGCTAACCTCAAAGATGGTCAACCTGTAAGTTCACACGTACTTAAAATGATTGAGTATGTGGAGACTTTAGAGGGGTTGGGATGCAAGATCCCCGACGAACTTGTGGTGGACCGAGTGCTCCACTCTCTCTCACACGTCAAGGGATTTACCCAATTTAGGGTAAATTACAATATGACGAACATGAAAAAGAGTTTACATGAGCTCCATTCTCTGCTTGTGCAAGCAGAGAAGGACATGGGATTGAGTGGGAGTACAAGGAAAGATGTGCTTGCGATTAACGTGAAGGGGAAGAAGCGATTTAAGAGGAACGCAGTAAGAAGCCCTTTCGGTGGAGGGCAAAGGTAAAGCAATTGCGAATTGCTCTACCAAGCCAAAATCCATAAAGGGTAATCCTCTTAAAGATACTTGTAATTATTGTAATAACAAGGGACATTGGAGACGTAATTGCACAAAGTACCTGGATGACATAAAAGCTGGCATTGTGAAGCCGACATGTAATTTCTTAACTGAATCTTTTATGATAGACATAAATTATGCTTCAAATACAACTTGGGTATTAGATACTGGTTGTGGTTCTCACTTGTGCAATCATTTGCAGGGCCTAAAAAGCATAAGAAAGCTAAACAAGGGTGATGTCGATCTCCGAATGGGAAACGGGTCTAAAGTAGCTGCCGTCTCAGTAGGAACTTATGTACTTAGTTTAGCTTCGGGGTTGGAGTTACATCTAAATAATTGTTATTTTGTACCAACGCTATCTAGAAATATAATATCTGTATCTGTGTTAGACACGGAAGGGTTTTCCTTTGTAATTAAAGACAAGTGTTGTACTTTTTCCCTTAATGGGATTGTATATAGCCAAGCTATTTCGATCAATGGAATTTATATTCTAGATACTTGCAACGATGTTTATCATTTAGATAATAAAAGACTCAAAACAGGTGATCCTGATCTATCTTATTTATGGCATTGTCGATTAGGACACATCAACGAGAAGCGCATTAAAAGACTAGTGTCGACTGGTGTAATTAAACCTTTTGATTCGAATCATTTGGTACATGTGAATCTTGTCTTCTTGGAAAGATGACTCGTTCACCTTTTCTAGGAAAAGGATCTCGAGCTAGTGAGTTATTGGGTTTAATACACACCGATGTGTGTGGCCCAATGACAGTCACTGCTAGAGGTAATTATGACTATTTCATTACTTTTACCGATGACATGAGTAGATATGGGTATATCTACTTAATGAGGTATAAAAGTGAAGCTTTTGATAAGTTCAAAGAGTTTCAGAATGAAGTAGAAAACCAATTAAATAAGAAGATTAAAGCATTACGATCAGATCGTGGTGGGGAATATTTAAGCAATGACTTTAAAGATCACCTTATAAACTGTGGTATTGTATCTCAGTTAACTCCTCCCGGCACACCACAATTAAATGGTGTGGCTGAAAGGAGGAATCGAACTTTATTAGATATGGTTCGATCGATGATGAGTCAAACAGATTACCTAAGTCATTCGGGGTTTTGCCATTTTATCTGCATTGTACAATCACTTAATAAAAGTCCCACTAAAGCTACTGACAAAACTCCATATGAGATATGGAAAGGGAAAGTCCCGAATCTGCGATACATGAAAGTATGGGGTTGTGATGCTTATGTTAAGACCAAGTCTGACAATAAGCTTGCACCTCATTCTGAAAAGTATATTTTTGTAGGCTACCCTAAGGAAACTTGTGGATATTACTTCTACAATAGTAACGAGAACAAAGTGTTTGTGGCTCGTGAAGCTGTCTTTCTAGAAAAAGAGTTTATTTCTAGAAGACAGAGTGGGAGAAAATTTGAACTTGACGAAGTTCAAGAGCCACAAACTGATATGACAATACAGGAAGATGTTCCTTCTACGTCTGAATCGGTTATTGTTCCTTCTGAACCTAGGAGGTCAGAAAGGGTTAGTCGCCAGCCTGATAGATACCTTGGTATTATCGAGGAAGATGGTGACTATGAGGTTTTACTTTTAGAAAGTGATGAACCCAAGACCTATAAAGCGGCTATTATGAGTTCTGACTCTAAGCTATGGCTCGAAGCCATGCAATCCGAAATGGATTCCATGTACGATAATCAGGTATGGGACCTGGTTGACTTACCTAAAGATGTTCGATCTCTTCAGTGTAAGTGGATATTCAAGATTAAAATCGGCATGGATGGACATAAAGATGTCTACAAAGCTAGATTGGTTGCAAAAGGTTTCACTCAGGTTCATGGTTTACACTATGATGAAACTTTTGCACCAGTTGCTATGCTTAGATCTGTTCGGATAATGTTAGCGATTGCATTTCATGATTATGAGATATGGCAAATGGATGTCAAAACCGCTTTCCTGAACGGGTTTCTGGAAGAGGAAGTGTTCATGACACAACCTGAGGGTTTTGTGGATCCTAAAAATCCTAACAAAGTATGCAAACTTAAGAGATCCATTTATGGTCTTAAGCAAGCGTCAAGGAGTTGGAATCATCGTTTTGATCATGTTATTAAACAGAATGGTTTTTCTCGAAGTGTTGAGGAACCATGTTTATGCATGAAGTTTAGTGGGAGTAAAGTTGTTTTCTTACTTCTTTATGTGGACGACATATTACTCATTGGGAATGATGTTGATATGCTTGCTTCTGTTAAGAAGTGGTTGGGAAATCACTTCCAAATGAAAGATTTGGGAGAAGCTCAGCGCATCTTGGGTATCCGGATCTACAGAGATAGACCCAAAAGGATATTAGCATTGAGTCAAGAAGCATATATCGATAAGATTCTTGACCGATTCAATATGAAAAACTCCAAGAGAGGTTTTCTACCTATGGGCAGTGGGATCACTTTGAGTAAGTCATAGTGTCCTACTAAGCCTAATGATATTGAACGCATGAAATCGATTCCCTATGCTTCCGCTGTTGGATCGATCATGTATGCTATGATGTGTTCTCGTCCTGACGTCTCGTATGCTTTGAGTATGACGAGTCGTTTTCAGAAAACTCCAGGTGAGAGTCACTGGATAGCCGTCAAGAATATTCTGAAGTACTTGAGAAGGACTAAAGAATCATTCTTAGTGTTTGGAGGAGAATCTGAATTACGTATAAGAGGTTATACGGATGCCAGTTTCCAAACCGATAGGGATGATTTGAAATCCCAGGCTGGTTTTGTCTTTTTGTTGAACGGAGGGGCGGTTTGTTGGAGAAGTTTCAAAGAGTCTGTGACTGCTGATTCTACAACGGAAGCTGAGTACATTGCAGCCTCTGAAGCTGCAAAAGAAGTTGTTTGGATTAGGCAATTTTTAGAGGGACTGAAAGTAGTTCCGACTTTTTGCATTATTAGAAACTAAGCTTAAACCTAGTACTTTGTTGAATAAGGCAACTACAATTTTTGATGGCTGGAGTATTTCTACCAACTGTAGTTGGCATAAAGGGGGAAGGATTTGGTTGCTCTGGAATCCTACTTGCTTTGATGTGCAATTTCTGAACTATGGCTCTCGGTATATCCATATGTTGGTTCAATCTAAAGTGGATAACAAGAAATTTCTACTGACTGTGATTTATGCTTTTAATGACCTGATGGAGAGAACTATTCTGTGGAAGTTTCTGAAAGATACAGCTTCTACTTGCAGTTTGCCTTGGTTGTGGGTAGGAGATTTTAATACTGTGTTATCTCCAATTGAAAGATTGGGGGGTAATACTACAGATGCAGAAATGGAACACTTCCAGGAATGTGTATCTTTATGTGAAATGGAGGATATTAAAGCTACTGGGGCTTTGTTTACTTGGTCTAACAAGCAAGCTCCTTCTGACAGAGTTTATAGTAGGCTAGATAGGGCAATGGGAAACCCTGAATGGATGAGTCATTATGGAGAGTACATGGCACATTTCCATCCTGAGGGTATGTTTGATCACTGCCCTTGCACCATTGTGGATAGGAAAGTTGAATTCAATGGAAAGAAATCCTTCAAATACTTTAATATGTGGGGATCTCTCGAGTATTTCAAAGGCTACTTGTGGAAGGTGTTTGGAAGCAGTCCTACAAAGGGACTAAAATGTTTAATGTGGTGAAGAAATTGAAAGCTCTTAAACCTGTTCTCAAGAGTTTGAATAAAAATTGTTTCTCTCGATATTGAAAACAAGACTAAATTGCTTGGTAATTGCATCGCAACAAATTCAAAAGAAGTTGGTTGATTCTCCTGGGATTTGGATCCGATTCAACAGAGTATGACCTGCTAATGAACTCAAGGAACTTATTTTGGCCAGGGATAGTTTCCTCTCTCATAAAGCAAAAATTCAAAGGGTCCATTTCAGGGGACCTCAACACTTCCTATTTTCATCAAGTTATCAAGAAGAGAGTGATGTTGAATAAGGTTATGCAGATTGAAGACATGAATGGTAATGTTTGTACCACTGGTGATACTATACAACAAGCTTTTCTAGATTATTATCGAACCTCGCTAGGCTCTCACACTGATACTTTGGCTGTCCAAAGAAGATGTAGTCACCAGGGGACCTTGTCAGATGCAAAGAAAGACACTGGACCATTTTAGACACTCCCATCACCGATGAGGAAGTCAAGCAGAGTATCTTCAAGATACCTAAGGACAAATCACCAGGTCCAGATGGTTATACTAGCCAGTTTTATAGAGATGCATGGAGTATTGTGGGTGATGATGTGTGTGGTGTCATTAGAAATTTTTTGATACTGGCAAGTTATTAACTCAGATCAATGCTACAACAATAACACTCATTCCTAAACTGGACAGACCTACCAGTGTGAAGCATTTTCGTCCAATCTCCTGTTGTAATGTTCTTTACAAAGCTATCTCAAAAATTATGTGCAATAGGTTGGCTGCCATACTCCCTGACATCATTAGTAAGAACCAAGGGGCTTTTGTTAAGGGTAGAAGTATTTTGGAGAATATACTGATTTGCCAAGATCTAGTAAGGCTCTACAATAGAAGTATGGTGTCCCCTAGATGCTTATTCAAACTAGACTTGCAAAAGGCTTATGACTCAATTGAGTGGCAGTTTGTGGCACAAATGATGGATGCATTGAATTTTCCTAGTAAGTTTAAGAATTGGGTGATGTGTTGCATTTCTTCTCCTACCTATTCTTTAAGTTTGAATGGTGCACAATTTGGCTATTTTGAGGGAAAGAGGGGGCTTAGGCAGGGTGACCCTATCTCTCCCCTTATCTTCTGTGTTTGTATGGAATACTTATCAAGGGTTCTGGATTATGCTACTAATAGATGGTACTTTAGATACCATCCTCTTTGTAAAAGCCTGAAACTGACTCACCTACTTTTTGCTGATGACCTTCTAATGTTTTGTAAAGGGGATGTGCAGTCTATTATGTTACTTCTAAGGGCTTTATCTACCTTCTCTGCCTCATCGGACGAGGGTTAATGCTTCAAAATCTGAAGTTGTGTTCAATGGTGTAGCAGACTTCTCTCAAGTTGGATATTATTCAAGTCTCAGGATTTCAGGAAGGCTCCTTGCCTTTCAAATACCTGGGTATTCCAGTGCAGGCAGTGAGGTTAAAAAGGAGTGACTGCAAGGTTTTGATTGAGAAAATTGTTTGCAGAATTAGGGGGCTTGGTGCTAGGAAATTAAGCTATGCAGGAAGACTTATTCTTATTAATTCTGTGCTTAACACTTTGCATAATTACTGGGCCTCAATATTTCTGATTCCTAAAGGAGTTATAAGTAGGATTGAAATGATTTGTAGGAATTTTTTATGGACTGGAGATGCTGAATATCATAGGGTTCCTCTTGTAGCATGGCAGAAAGTTTGCTGCAGCAAGAAGGAAGGTGGCTTAGGTGTGAAAGATGCTAGGGTGTGGAATATTGCAACAGTGGGTAAGCTTGTCAATTGGATTTATACTAAAGCTGATCGTCTATGGGTTCTTTGGGTTGACCATGTGTATATGAAAGGGACAGATTGGAACAGTTATCAACCTCCTCCAGATTCAAACTGGAACTGGAGGAATATTTGTAAGGTTAGGACAATGTTGGCTACTGGTTTTCAAGGCAATCAGTGGTTAGCTAGTTCAAGTGGTTATACTGTCACTGCTGGTTACCAGTGGATGCAGGGAACACACCCCCCTGTCCACTGGTATAAGGATGTTTGGGATGGCTGGGCTATTCCTAAGCATTCTCTCATAGGCTGGTTGATCAAGCATGAAGCATTGAACACAAGAGTTAAGCTGTTCTCACTTGGCCTGTGTAATACTAACAGGTGTGTTCTCTGTGAAAAAGATGAAGAAAGGCATAGCCATCTCTTTGGGAGCTGTGATTATAGCTCTAAGGTTGCTGCTGTGTTAGGGGACTGGCTGCATATTAATTTGAGCACTGTTACTGGTATTTCAAAGACACAGAAGAAGGTTTATAGAGTGATTAGACTGGCCTGCTGGTATGCAGTCTGGATGGAGAGGAACAGTTGTCGTGTTGATCTCAAGCTGAGGAGACCTGATATAGTTGCAGCTGAGATTAAAGCTACTGTGAAGGCAAGATTGATACAGGTAGTTACTAGGCCTGTGTTAGTAGGGGATAAGGAATGGCTTGAAAGCTTAGGGCTTATTATTTGATGTTTTGTAAAAGCCTAATTGTATTATTAACAGTGGACTACATGTAATTTCTGTTTATTGATTAATCAAAAGCTCACATTTCACCAAAAAAAAAGAAAGTAGTTCCGACCGCCGAGGATCCTATCACTTTATATTGTGATAACAGTGGGGCTATTTTTCAAGCAAAAGAGCCCAAGTCTAGTAACAAGTCTAGACATGTACTTAGGAAATTTCATGTAATTAGAGATTTAATAGAAAGGAAAGAAATTACAGTTTGTAAGGTTGGGACAGCTGACAACATCGCTGATCCTTTAACCAAGCCATTGTCTCAAGCTAAACATGATAGTCATGTAGTTTCGATGGGGTTGAGACGAATGCCGAATCATTGTAAATTATATGATATGTAATAATCAAAATATTGTATTTATTATTTCATATATGATAGTTGCATTTATCGTTATATTCAGTTTTATGTCTGAATTTATATACTTTGTTTTCTCCAAATAGGTTGTAATGACAATGTCGAACCCTATTAAGTGAACTGGATTAACATTATATTTTTGTCCCTAGTTACTTAATGAGGTGACGTCTCGGAGTGACTAGATTGTAAGGCGATAGATGACAGGTTCGACTGTCATATGGTCATAGTGATGACTGGTCGATTACATAGGCATATTGTGAGACAATTTGTCGGACAGTGACCGTTTATAGAGTCCTTTTGTTGCTAGGTCGTGGCGAGGACTTCTATTTATTCCTTCGAGTCAATTCTTTAGACTGGTGAGTATTTGTCTGAGTTGGTATGGTTTTTCGGTGGCTTTGGTTTTTGTTCTAGGTCGCACCGTAAAAGGAGGCCGATGAGCATTTACTGGGTCATTGTGATCTATATCGAATGAAGAAAATAGGTCAACGGGATTGTCCTTTTATGTCATATTCTATCTCAAGGCCACTCGAGGAGAGATGACTGTGAATGCGTGGCCACGCTCGGATGAGATCTATAGTAGATTATCCGGTCAGACAGTCATTCTCCTGATCGAGGAAACCACTTTATGATATGATCACGTGCAAGAATGACCTGAAAGACATCTTGGATTGAGTGGGAGATATTATTGGACAAGAGAATTGGTAACGCACACTTGTGTCAGACAAGTGGGTGATTTTTGGAGTAGTGTCCTCCACAATAAGTGCGTTTACATAATAAATCTCGTAAAAGGAATATCAGGGATTTATTTATTTGTTTGTCAGCTGGTCATCGTTAATCGGTAATGATTGGCTGACTACAGTTTGACATTACTGTCGTGTGACGGCGGTGATCAGCTGATCCCTTTAGGTCACACCTATAGGATTACGCCCAAATAGAATAAATTAATTATTTGTATGAGATACAAGATAATTAATTCCTTGTATTATTTGACTTTTAGTTAGTCACATAAATGTATTATTTGATGACGGGTTACGAGCTCGGGACAATGAGATTTATTATTTAATCATGTGATATTTAAATAATAAATGATTAGAATTTATTAATTAATTGTTAATTAATTAATTTTATACGATATGTGTATATGTTTTGAGGTGGAATTAATTAGCTATTAAAATTTACAAGAGGTTGTAAAATTAGCTAAATGGGTTAATATTGACACATTGTATGTTGATAAAATAGTCTTATGATTACTTAATGGTTAAGTAGTCATTGGTAGTTAATTTATATTATTTAAGGGTTAAATAATTAAATTAATATTTAGTTATGTAAGATAATTAAATATAAGACTTATAAGCATTTGTGGGGCAAATGTCGAAAATCGAATTGGACTCAAAATTGTCCACTTGGACCGATTTTATGAGTACACTACAAGTGTTCATTTTAGTGGATTTTCCACTTAAGCTTGTCTCCATAATTGGCTATATATACCCTTATATTCACCTAATTCACTAGTGAAAAATTTGAAGAAAATATTGGTCTTGTTACTCTCTTTGGCCGGTTTCATCATATGGTCTAGAGACCAAATTTTCTTCTTATTTTGTTCATAATTTTTATCTTAAAACACATATAAACTAACTAATAATATTATCAAAGTAATAATATTTATTAGTACATCAAATATATTACAAACAAGGATTACTACTAATTTTACCTAGTTAGTATTTTAGTAGTATTTTGGGTTGATTCTTCGGTGCCACCTTAGGAGATTACCTATTTTGGTAATTGGTGTTGTTGGAGGATCATCCTTGTTGGATTATCTCAAGAACAACATCAAGGAAGGAGTCCTTGAGTTGTGCCCATATTTGCCTTATAGCAATGTAAGGATCTTTTTTCTTAAGATGGTTTAATACCATCTTTTATACATTTCTTTTGCATGCATGTAGATTTAGACCATTGTTAATTAATTTGTAATTTTAATATCATAAGATGAGTATTAATATGGTTTAAATAACTAACACACACCTCTCGAAAAGACATGCCTTGCTCTTGTGTGGGCAACAAAGAAGCTACGCCACTACATGCTTAGCTATTCTGTCAAGGTGTATTCTAAAATAGATCCCGTCAAATACCTCTTCGAGAAACTCGTTCTCAACGAACGTTTGGCAAGATGGACCCTAATGCTCTCAGAGTTCGATCTCAAATACGTACCTCTGAAGGTCATAAAGGGACGCGTTGTTGTCGAGTTCTTCGCAGGCAATTCTATCAACGACACCCAAGCGATAGACATGTGGTCATTCCCAGACGAGGACATCCTACAAACCAGTGTAGACTCTTGGGATCTTTATTTTGATGGAGCATCAAATTTAAGAGGATTTAGAATAGGTGTGTTGCTCATTTCTCCTGAAGACGAGCATACACCACTTTCTGTCAAACTCGACTTCGAGGTGACAAATAACACAACAGAATATGAAGCTTGCCTCATCGCTCTACAAGCAGCAGTAATTTTAGGCATCAAGAATCTTCGAGTTCACGGGGACTCCTCCTTTATCATTAACCAAATTACGGGATCTTGGAAAATTCGAAGTGAAAGTCTAGCACCCTACCAGGCTAGGATAGATCAAGTTGCCCAATTATTCGATCAAGTCACTTATCTACACCTACCTCGTGAAGAGAATCAATTTGCGAACGCTCTTGCGAAACTTGCATCTTTGATTAATATGCCAGACAACATGATAGAAATGCCTTTATGCATCGAACGGCGGTCAGAACCAGCCTATGTACACCAAATTACAGATGAAGAAGGAAACCTAGAGGAACCTTGGTTTCAAGCCATTCTAAACTTCAAGCTCAATGGTATATACCCACCAGATATAGATAAGAGGGGACAACGCGACATACGCCTACTATCCTCTCAATACCTCCTCATGCAAGGAGAATTGTACAAAAGAACACCTCTTGGTGTAGTTTTGCGTTGCCTTGATCATTCGCAGGCACAAAAAGTGATGGAAGAAGTTCACGATGGAGAATGCGGTCCTCACATGAGTGGATTCATGATGGCAAAGAAAATCACGAGTCTAGGATATTACTGGACCACAATGGAGTCATATTGTATTAAATACATCAGACGTTGCCATAATTGCCAAATCTTCGGGAATGTGCAACTTGTCCCTCCCTCACTGCTTTACACCATGACCTCTCCTTGGCCGTTTTCTGCTTGGGGAATTGACATCATCGGGAAGATAACTCCACCTGGAACAGGAGGTCATTGTTTCATTTTGGTAGCTATCGACTATTTCACGAAATGGGTCGAAGCAGCATCCCATACTGCTCTTACAACTAAACATGTGGCAAAGTTCATACAAACCAATATCATCTGTCGATATGGTTGCCCACATGAGATCATCAGTGACAATGGGTCACATTTCCAAGCCGAAGCTGCGCAATTGCTAGCCAAATATAAAATCAAGCACCACCATTCCTCGCCTTATAGACCTCAAACCAATGGCGCGGTGGAGGCAGCTAACAAAAATGTCGTCATGATCCTCAAGAAATGATCGACAATTATCGAGATTGGCCTAGCAAAATACCCTTCGCGCTATGGGATTATCGCACATCAGTTAAGACACCCACTGAGGCTACTCCTTTCTTTCTGACATATGGCATAGAAGCTGTGCAACCAGTCGAACTAGAAATCCCATCCTTACGCATTTTGCTTGAAAGTCAAATCCCAGAAGCTGAATGGAATAGGGACCGTTATGAAGAACTCATCCTCTTGGATGAACGAAGGTTGCGTGCATTACATAATGTGAAAACATATCAGGCACGTATCAAACGAGCCTTCAATAAGCGGGTTAAGGCCAGGAACATCAAAGAAGGAGATTTGGTTCCCAAATCAGTCAGAGCTCGCTTACCTGTCAATCCACGTGGAAAGTTTAAACCCAATTGGGCCGGACCTTTCCTAGTCAAGTCCATACTCTCGGGGGGTGCGGTTAGGATTACGGACCTCGATGGGAATGAATTTGCTAACCCAACTAACCTCGACCAACTGAAACGATATTACCCCTAGTGTAGGACAGAAAACGCGCTTCGTGTAAACACCCACGTGTCGCTCATGCGACACGAAATAAAAATGGCCCCTGGCCCGCTGAAAAAAAGCTTATGTCACTTTGCTCTTGCATTTTGACAATTCGACATCCTTACATCATCAAATAAATTAAATTGTATTTTAGGAGTAAGTAAAGCTCATGCTTATTTTCTAAAGTTCATTACAAGCTCTTGCTTCGAACAATTATTCTTTTATATTTACTCGAACTACGCACAGGGTTTGCTTTTATTTTTAATGAATACGTAGGCAATCTTCACAGGATACAACCCGTTATTTTAAAAATGTAAATAGAATGACATCTGCATTTGCATTTGGAATTCGACAAGAATAATAAAAGGAAATCATAATAGTTTCTTAACTAATTAATCTTTTATTCATTTGTTCCATAAATAATAATAATATGCCAAATAATATAAAATGCTGAAAATAAATGCTAGGCTAGGATTCTAAAAACCCCGTCGTTTATTACAACTTAAATAATAATAAATAATAATAAATAAATGACTAAGGCTATTCTTCCATTTTCCCTTTGCCTTTGTCACCCTTGTCATACTTATTGTCTCGATCACGAGCAGCGCGCTCTTGTGCTATCTCGTGGTCTAGCCTTGCCATTTCAATCCAACACCATCTCTACGGCAGAAGCAGTCTTGGTTTCTTCGACGGAGGAACGACTCGGAATCCGGCTTCTTCTTCCTCCTCAGTCAAGTACTTCTGGTTCTCCTTTGATACCTCGCGAATCTTGTAATCAACAGGCTCGCGTTTCCTCAATTTCTCACGCTCTTCAGGAGTACCAGCCTTCCTCCATTGCAAGTATGAGTCAGATACCCATAAGGAGCCAACTTGAACTGGTATGAACCACATGTTCCTCTGAGCCCACCTAATTGCCCATTCCCGACAAATCTCTGTAGTATTCACCAATGCAGTTTGAGAGACGGTGTCAAGCTCCGGAATCTTCTGCTTAAGGCCCACTTGCCTCATCAACCTATCCGGATAAATGCAAATCATGAATTCCAAGCAAGGGATACGAACTGACTGTGTCAAATCCAAAGATGAGACTCCAGTGACTGACCTGAGATGCCACCATGGCACGATCCACCGGATCAGAGGACCTCCTTCGTTCCTCCTCAATTTATTTTCCCGATGAATTGCACTCCGAGTGAAGTCCACCATGTAGAGCCTAGTTCTCATCGCAATCGATCGAGCATGATACCCTGGCACATTAACTGGGGGCTCGATCAATCGCAGCCGCTCCATCAGCCAAACCTGCAAAGAAAGACGGGAATTAATACCCTTTCATCAACCAAAAAAAAACGAAAACAAAAATAAAAGAGAAAAAAAAACGAAACACAAAAAAAAACGGTTGACATATATCAAAAAGAAAGAAAATGGGTTCTTACCTATAGAATGATGGGACTTCCCAAATAAGGAAGCTCGCGGTTGGCCTTTCTATTATCCAAACCAAGAATGGTCTCTCCTAAAACTAGGCATGCTGGGCTCTTGCGCAGCTCCATTTGTTCCACTAGGCTCAGAAAACGAGGATCTCCTCTCATCTCCTTGTCAACATGCCCTTTAAGGACATAGCAATGAAGTAGACAAGACTCGAAGGCCCTGCGCCTCGCAACATAAGAAATAGAAGGGTCTTCCCTATTTATAAATCGGTCAATAAAGTCAAACATACGGACCCCTTTCGAGGTCACAAGACGGTCCACCTCAACCTTGGTCAATCCGAGCAAGTCCCTAAATTTACTTTTATACCCTTGAGAGCTAAAAGGAATGGCGGATGCATTCTCCGGGTCCCATCCTCCAATAGCAGCTATTTCTTCAGGGAAAGGACAAATATCGCCTCCAGGAAAGGCGAAAACATGAAAATTTGGGTCTCAATACTCAAGACAGGCATCTAAAAAAGGCTTCACGATTTTCACTAATTTGAGACTCAAGATCGATCCCAAATTAAAAGCACCCATGTCATGTTTGTTGAACCATATAATATATATGTTTATGTTTTGATGATGTCAAGAGTGCTTTATATTTTATATACTCGTTGTGCGTAATTGTTTGTTTAGTCTTTTAGATTGGACTTACTAATCGCAAGCATTAAGGAATTGTGATGGAAGTATGATGCGTTTATATTATGATCAAGCCCTCAATCAAGGATCAAATATCACAAGATATTGAAGAATTATTCAAGCATTCATGAGAAGATGAAGCTCATTTAAAGATTGATCAAGCTTGAATGATGAAGTAGCCTACACTCGAAGATCTCCTAAAGAAGATTAGAATAGCATAGGTGATTATCTCGTAATGGTAACGTAAGAATGGACTTCTTACATTGGTAAAGTTATAGTCTCACAGATATAACATTACTTATATAAGAGCTCAATGTTATAGCTCTTCTACTATAACATTGAGATGTGATGTTTATAAAACACACGACAAAATAGTTTTTAAATTGTTTTTAGAAAACCGTTTTAAATGTTTTAGTAAAAGTATTTATTTTACAAGGGAGCTTATTTTAATATTGAGTATGGTTTTACTATGAGCTTATAATTAGTAATTATGTTTGAATAAACTTATGAGTTGAGGCATCTTGCTAATTAGGGTTTCCAGTTTCTACATACTCTAAAAAACCCTAAACCTAATTTATCTTACCTAGGGTTTTCGTGAAAGAGGATTGGGCTTATGAGTCGTTTCTTTCTCGTACACGGTTACTCTTTGTACAAGTTGGGGTTTTATATAAATCTTTATAATATTTGATTAGAGATTTCATATCTCTACTATATTATTTTAATTTATTTTTTCCTAACTTATAAGATATTACTTTTGCAAAGATAGAAGGAAAAGATTGAGTAAATCTTTAAAATAATATTTGATTAGAGATTTATTATCCCTTTATTATTTGATTTATTCCTTTATATCTTATAAAAATATTAGGGATGAATAGTGTTGCATGAACAGTGCCGTGAATAGTGTCGTGAACAGTAAAACGTGAATAGTAATTTCTTTCTTGTACAATAAGTCTTTGCTTGGATAAGGGTTAAGGTATTAGGATAATATTGATAGAGATTTTTTTTCTCCTTATATTATCTTTCCTAATCTCCAAGATATTGGTGAGTTGTTAAGAGAGGAAGATATTATTTATTAAGACAAGTCTTGGAGAAGAATTAAGGAAGATTTAACCTAATTCTTTCTTGCTTTACAAAACTTCCACACGGCACTTAGGGTTTTTAATAAACCGAAACTCTTGCTCCTCTTTTACCATAAATACTCCATACTTTACATCATTAAAAGTTAAGACCTTTAAGCATAACTTTCATATATTTTCAAAAAGCAAAAACCGTTTTGATATTTTTCGAAAAAGGTCGTGTGATTTATAAACTTGTGCATTCGTTCTTTCTTTATCGTTATAAGATAATAGTGCTTAATTGATTTCTTACTCGTTCATTAACGTGAACTTTTAGTAGAATCATTAGTGCTTTCTTATTAGCGTAAGTTAGTCACTCGAGTATTTAGCGGTACTCACTTGAGTTACAACTAGTGTTAGTTGTACGAGTTGGGTTAGTAAATTTGTAATCCGCAGAAAGGTACTAAATTTATTAATCGAGAATAGTGGACGTAGGTTTCGATTTGTGAAACTGAACCACTTCAAAAACCGTGTGTCTCTCTCTCTCTTTCGTTCTTTCGTTTATTTCATTCTTACTCATTCATTAGTTAATTAGTTAAAGTTTAATCAATAAACTTTAAATAATTAATTATATTCATACAATCGAAAAAGTAGTAAAAGTTTTAAATCCTCAATTCACCCCCCCCCCCTTCTTGAGTATTTTGGATCGATAGACTCTTCAATTGGTATCAGAGCCTCGTGCTCTTGATTGCCTAACCGCAAAGAGGCTGATCTATCTTGTTCATATTTATCTTATCGTTTTCCGCTGCCTATCACGTGATAAATGGATTACAAATACCTCAAGTGTCCCGTCTTTGATGGGAAAAATTACGGGTTATGGAAAAACATGATGACTCACTATGTGAAAGGTCATGATTGGGAGTGTTGGAGGATTATCCAAAACGGACCGCACAAAATCCTAGTTGCATCCGCTGAAGGCACTACCTATGAGAAGAAGGTAGACGACTATGTCGACGCCGACTACAAGAAAGCCGAAAAAAACTCTAAAGCAATAAGTCTATTGTAAAACGGCATGACCTCTACAGAGTTCGTTCGGTTCTCTTCGTGCACAACGGCCAACGAGATATGGGATGGCCTTGAATTAGCTTATGAGGGTACTTCCATTGTTAGGAAGCACCGCATAGATCTGCTAATGCAGAAATATGAGCTATTCAGTATGGAACCTAATGAGTCCTTGGATAGTATGTTCGCACGTTTTTCAAGCATCATAAATGAATTGAAAAACTTGGGAAGAAAGTTCAGTACCGAGGACATTGCAATAAAGGTTTTTAGGAGCCTAACTAAAAACTGACGTGCCAAGGTCACAGCAATGGAGGAATCGCGAGATCTTGAAAACCTATCCTACCAAGAACTCATTGGTGCTCTCATGACCCATGAAATTACCCTGAATGCCGATGAAGCTGTACCAAGCAGAGGTAAAAGTATGGCTTTGAAAAGCGAAGATGTTAACTCCAATATAGAAGATGAAACCATCTTGTTTGCACACCGTTTCAAAAATAGGATCTTTCGAAACAAAAAAGCAAAATCATCTTACAACAACAACAAGTCGTCCAACAAGAAAGTAACAGAATCAAAGTCATCATTTACTAACAGAGGTTTCTTCAAGTGTGGAGAATCTGATCACATGATTAAGGATTGTCCCACTTGGAAGAAAATTAAGGACAAGGCTCAAATAGAAAAGACCAAGAAAGAATTCAAGCAAGTCATGTTGGCGTCATGTTGGAGAGATCTTGACACAGAAGATGATGAGGAGTCAGAAGATGAAGAAGATACTCATCTTTGTTTAAGTAGCGTCAGTCTTGACCTATTTTCTGATAATGATAATGATAGCTTGGACTCTCGCTCAGATTATTGCTTTCTAGGAGAATCAGATGAAGATGACGATGATGAGATAAGTTATCTTGAACTTAAGAAAGGAGTTAAGAAACTATCTAGAAATGCCTTGATTGAATACTTCGAACATTCCCTTGATAAATGTCATGAACATGATATGGAACAAAGGATCTGAAAGAACAAATTCTTGATATTGCTGAAGAGAATCAAATTCTAAAGGCAAAAGCTAAAAAGCTGAAATCTAAAGTTACAGCTAATGTTGTTACAACTTTAGAAACAGTAAACGCTGAGAAAAAGGATCTTGAGTCTAAAGTTATAGCTAATAAAGCTATAACCTCAGATCTGAAACTCAACGTTAAGCATCTACAAGCCAAAGTTATAGCTAATGAAGCTATAACTTTAGAACTTAGAAAAGCCAAGGAACTTCTTGTAACTAAAATCACATCTGATGAAGTAGTGATTTTAGAACAAAAGAAAGAAATTGATTCTCTTACAAAGCAATTGAAAGAATCCAAAACTGACATGATCAATGTTAAGAAACAGCATTCGGATGTTGTATTCAATATTAACAAAAGGTTCCAAGACTTTCGTGACAATTACAAAAACGAGAATGACTCAGATCACACGAAATGTCAAGAAGAAATCAAAACCCTAAAGCACTTACTCTTACATGCTAGGAAAGTCCATGACAAGTGGGGAGGTAACACAAAAGTCCTAAACTTCCTAACCGAACAATCTGACAATAATATGAAGATGGGGTTAGGACATGAGTGCTAAAGCCGTAGAGATCACTCTAAATGCAAATCAACACCTTCGGATTATGATTTTAGAAAAAGAAAATATGTCGATCTTCCTGAATATCTGATTTGCAATTACTGTGGTCATACGGGTCACATCCAAGACAATTGTGTCAAGCGTATACATGATATATGAAAAAATACCGAGTTTGTTAAAACGGTTGACATAACTGTCGAGGACGAAAAATCCCCCACGAAAGAACCTAACGAAGAAAGGAACAATAACTTTCGCTGGATCTATGATATGGCTTTTGACTACACCAAGAAACCTAGTACTTCACAAACTCCTTGTCGACCTAAACAAAGCAAGCCTAATCACAAGGAATACGGTCATGTTAGACCTAGAGAAACTCCTAGACCTAGAGAAACCCCTAGACCAAGAGAAATCCCTAAATCTAGAACTCCTCCTAAACAAAATTACCCAAGGGTTAGAAAAACAACCATTAGACAAGTTTGGGTACGAAAGGATTTGGTATATAGAGTAACTAATCATAAGGGACCCAATCTAGCTTGGGTACCTAAAAACTGTATCTAATCCCTTCTGCAGGTAGTAGTGAAAGAAAACAATCAGTGGTATCTTGATAGTGGATGTTCAAGACACATGACAGAAGATAATAATTTGTTTCTTTCACTCAAACCTTTCAACGGAGGAAAAGTGACGTTCGGGGACAACAAGAAGGGTAAAGTGATTGGTGTGGGCAAAGTTGGAATTTCCAAATCACACGCAATCAGTGATGTCTATCTAGTGGATGGTCTCAAGCATAATCTGCTTAGCATATCTCAACTATGCGACAAAGGTAACAAAGTTGGTTTTCATACTGATGGTTGCCGCATTATTATTTAAGGTACAAGTAATGTTATTCTTGAAGGACATAGGAAAAGGAGAGTGTATATGGTAGATTTAAATGTCGTGCCTACTAACTCTTTTAGATGCATGAAAGTTACACTTGATGATCCATGTCTATGGCACAAACGATTTGGTCACATTAGTTCACTAACCTTGAACAAGCTCAAGAAATGGGACTTGGTTGAAGGTTTACCTAAAATCAAGTTCGACCAAAAAAAGATGTGTGACACGTGTGCTAGGTGCAAACAAATGAGATCATCTTTCAAACCAAAAAGGGTATTAAGCACAAATCAAGCTTTGGAATTGGTACACATGGATCTTTGTGGTCCTATGAAGGTAAGGAGTAGAGGAGGATCCAGGTATGTCTTTGTCCTTGTATATGAGTACTCAAGGTATGTATGGCCTATCTTTCTTCATTCAAAAGATAAGACTTTTGATGAATTTTCTTGTCTTATGAAACTTGTTCAAAATAAATACAAGATTAATCTTGTATCTATTCGTACGGATCATGGCACTGAATTTGATAATCAAGCCTTTATAGAATATTGTAGAGTTAATGGTGTAGGACATAACTTTTTCGCGCCAAGAACTCCACAACAAAACGGTGTCGTTGAACGTATGAATAGAACACTAGAAGATATGGCTCGTACAATGCTTTTATGTAGTGGTCTACCTCGAAACTTTTGAGCTGAAGCTATTAGTACTTCGTGTTATATCCATAATCGTGCTATGATAAGACCTATCCTTAAGAAAACTCCTTATGAACTTCTAAGAGGTCGTAAACCTAATATCTCCCATCTTCGTTGCTTTGGGAGTAAGTGCTTTGTTCACAACAATGGTAAAAATAGGTTTAGTAAGTTCGACCCTAGAAGTGATGAGGCTATTTTTATAGGGTATTCGGATCATATAGCAAGGCTTACAAAGTCTTAAATAAAAGAACACTTTGTATTGAAGAAAGTATTCACGTTATTTTTATAGGGTATTCGGATCATGATAATGTTTTTGATAAGCCCTTACAGGATGAGGAAGAAGACTTGGACGAACCTGACTTTCGTCTGTCTAGAGACGATCCCCCAGAATTAGAATTGGAGGATAATGAGATTGAAGGAATAAATGATGAGCTTGATCATTCTTCAAAGGACAAGAAGGAGAAAACCAAAGTTATAGTTGATGATACTATAACATTAACTCAAAATAAGGATTCTAAATCAAATGTTATAGGTGATGTTACTATAACATTGAATCCAAATCAAGGTACGAGTCCGGTTATAAACGGCTCTACTACAACACCGGATTGGATTCAGGGGGAACTTCCTCCACCCCGAGCCAAATGAAGTTGGGTCAAGTTCAAATAATGATGAAGAGCCAAGTACTTCAACCAAATGGAAATACAAGAGCTCACATCCAATGGACAATATTCTCGGGAATATTAAGAAGGGTGTTCAAACGAGACGATCCTTGAATAATTTCTGTTCATTCTACTCATTCCTATCTACAATCGAACCAACAAATATAAATGAAGCTCTTGCAGAATCAGATTGGATTATAGTTATGCAAGAAGAACTTCAAAAGTTCGAACGGAACAAAGTTTGGCACTTAGTTCCTAGACCTAAGGATCGATCTGTTATTGGAATAAGATGGGTATTTAGGAATAAGCTAGATGATGCCCGAGTCATTGTTCGAAACAAAGCAAGATTGGTGGTCCAAGGTTATAATCAATGACACGTCTGTCGCGTACCTGTCAAAAATAAAACCTAACGGTCTCAACTAAAAATGTAGTAGAGGCAGTCGAGTATCGAATCCTCAGGGAGGTAATGCAACTACAGCTATCTATTTCTAATCCTATGGTAACAATTGGGGTTGATTAAATTTTTGGTTCTAACTACGGAGTTGAAAGGAAGAGAAATAAGTAAGAGCAGTAAAGCAGAAAGTGAATTAAAACTATCAATGAGAGGAAGACATGTCGGGAATTCGGTTCACTACGGTAGTTCAACAACTTAGCAGTAAATGACTCAGACGAACTAATGCGAGACGGATATTAGAAGGTCCTTTCGGTCCACTTCCCACCCTAAAATACCACTAACTTAACTTTCGTCCTCATTAGGGTAGTCTACTGTTTATAGCAGGCCTATTTAGTCCAATCTTTCGATCCAGGATTAATTGTAGCCAGATTAATGGGTGACATAGAAGCGTGCACTCAACTAGGTCGAGAATTACAGTTATATTGCTATAGTGACAGTCTCTTTAATCAATTCGTCTAATTCATTCACTACGTCGTCATTATTCTACCGCAGATCCCCTAATCCCAACATGAAGGGGTTTAGCTACTCATACTCATAATTAATCTAACAGCAGATAATTTACCAGCAGAAAACATAATGGAAAGATAATAAAATTCAATAATAAATAAACTAGGGCAAAAGAATGAATAAGGACAACAAGAAATTAATGCAACGAAAGGTTAATTATTATTGAAAGAAGAAAGGGAATTACAATCCAGCAAATTCCGGCGTAAAGAACTCGAAATCCGAGTGAAGCAATTCGGAAACAAGAGTAGCGATCGAAGGTTGAAGCAACGTAGAAAGTAATGTGTCTAATGTCAAACTTAGAGAGTAAAAGAGATGATAAAAAAGAATTCAAAAGTCAAAAGATGACAAATAACCTAGTAAAAACATAGGTTAAAAATAGCCAAACACAAAGTGTTATTGCGGAAATAATTAAAACACGGACTAATTAAAGCCCATAGAGTCGGAAGCCTCTCGATCGAGTGGGCTAAACCACTCGATCGACCAAGATCTCAAAGAAACTCCTCGATCGACCATCGGGGTACTCGATCGAGGCTTGGTCAAATGCAGCTTACTCGATCGAGTAAGGAATAGCTCGATCGAGCCTTGGGGAGCTTAGGGACCACTCGATCGACCAATATACAGCTCGATAGACCACCAAACAGCTCGATAGACCACTTGGGTCTTCAATTCAGCTCACGTCTTCACCCAAATGCCTCGTAATGCCTGCAACGACACTTCTAAGTGCAACATCTCACTCCGGGACAATCCCGTCTCCTCTAAATGCATGCAAAAAGGACGAAATGGAGCATGGTTCCGCTACTTCCGCGATTATCCCTACAAAAAGGACAAAATACACCAAAGTAGCCAATTCGGGGCAAAATACTATAAAAACAAAGATAGAAATGCATAGAAATGCGTCTTTGAAATAGGCCAAAAAGACTATACATTAGGCACGTATCAAATCTCCCCAAACCAAACCTTTACTCGCCCTCGAGTAAACTCAAAACTAAACTAATGGAACGGAAATGATAACTCAGAGCTAGCTTAACTTGTCTACTTGAACCACTTTAATGCAACAGAAATCAACAATTAAAGCTAGACAGTCAATACGCAAACGAATTATAAGTCGTTCGAAATAAAGCCGACCTATCGACCTTGCAAGACCAACAAAACCGGACTCTCACGTGGTCACTCTTCTCTCATGAAGCAAAGGGCAAATGTTATATGTAAAAGAGAGAAGAAAAGACAGTCACTCGCCTAACTGCGACCTACATAGCATGCATGCGACAAAAATGAAAGACAATTCAAGTACTAATGCACACACTCCAACCAATAATGTCCGTCACAGCCGAGGATTTGCAAATAATATGGGAATAGTGAGGTTCAGGTGAGAAAAGGCTAAACAAGTTATGGAAATGTGGAGGTAAAAGCGTCAAGCTAGTTCCTAACAGGACCATGATAAACCATCCGGATCTCAACTGTCTGAAAGACTAAACACAGGTGCCCTTCACTTGGCACAAAACTCACTAGACTGAAAGCACAATCTCCTCAAAAAAATATAGAATAAGAGTGGAGGAGCTAGACGGTCACAAAGTTCCCTTTTTTAAACACCGTCTGAGACAACTAACTGAAACAACCAACCCTCTTGTCGATTGTACGTCTTCAAACATCTTCTCAACTCTGACAAGAGGGTCCAATTTTTCACAACTTTTTTTTCTTTTTGTACGTGAATCTCATCATTCTTTCATTTTCTTTTCCTTTTTTTTCTTTCTCTTTTCTTTCACGTTTCTCTTCTTTTTTTCTTTTCCAATACTTTTTTTTTTTTCTTTCTTTCTCCTTCCTTAACACAAACACCAACTCCAAACAGGAATGACAGACCAAACTGCAACGGAAAACATACCACAAAAGGACAGACTAACTAGCTTGACTAGGCAGGCTTGTTTGGAATGTAGCTAATGGGTCAAAAAGGCAAGTTTTGGTCAATGTGGAGCTAAATGGGTGAAAGATGTAAAGAAAGGGGAATTTGCAAGACCCTCCCCGCATGTGACACCAACCACAAACCCGAATATGTGCATTTGACGAGAATTTGAATGTCATAATTGTGCAAATGAGACGAACATGCTATGCAAGGAGTACTACTCTCAAAATTCCTAATGAAGTGGTCATGAATGGCACCAGTTATGGCTCTAAAACTCAGAATTTTTAAGTAGTTTGCCAATTTATCAGGTCAAGTCTAAACAGTCAGCTATTATTTGAACAGAAATTCGTAGACTATGCGTATGACAAGGCTAAAAACCATCAATAAAGTGCAAGGCTCAAGTGAATTGACAAGTTAAGTGCAATTTCATCACGGGAATCTACCGTTCCGACTCAACCTAAATGCAAAAATAAACGCGAAATTTTTTGAATTTTAACATTTTCTAATTTTTTTGGATTTTTGATTTTTTTGAAAATAAACAACAAATGCAAACTGAAAGATTAAACGTGAATGCAAAACAAATGCAGATGCAGACTCAAAAGGATGCAATACCCTCCCCAAACCAAAACGGACAACGCCCTCGTTGTCCTCCAGCAGAAAAATGGGGGATGGGAGTATACAACCAATAAAAGAAAAATAAAGGAGACGAAATAAAAAGAGTGAGAGGACATACAAAACACGAACTTCCCCAAACCAAACCAGAAAATCGGGGAAGTGAGTAGACCGATAAGCTACTCGTCGTCGGCACCGCCGTCTCTCGTACTCAGGACTCAACAAAACGGTCTCCCCAAACCAAAGAAAGAAACAAGGGGAGACTCAGTCGTCATCTCCATCCTGATCCTCCGGATCGGGTACGAACGGAGGGTCACTCTCCTCCTCTCTGGCAGCTCGGTGTGCCGCCTGCTCTGCCCGTAACCGCACCTCGTGTGCTACCGCTGTCTCCTCCGGCTCCGACTCTGAGTCAGAAGGTAGTGGAGGGTACCCGTCCGCTGGGTATCGGTAGAAGGAAGGATGCGGCCACCCCTCTGGAATCGGTCGCCGGGCTCGGATGTGGAACTCGTAGAGCGGGAATACAGCCAAAGCCATATCCCGTCTCATCTCAGTAATGTACCTGCACAGATCCGAAAGCGCGGCATCACGACACCCTTGGTCCATGACCTCGGGCGCCTCTAAGACAGGAGGGTAGACAAAATTGGCCGGAAAAACCGAACCAGGAGGAGGGTCAAGTGGAGGTGGAGTATGAGTCTGTGTGGGTGTAGGCTGAGGCGTGGGGGTCGGTCCGGCTGGGCTCGAGTCGAGCCCGAGAGCTAGAAGATGCTCCGGCCTCCCGCTTCCTCTTCCTAGAAGAAGAAGGAGGGGTGAAGGTAAGGTGGTAGGTAGGTGGAGGTGGCCTCGCTCCCTCAGCAGCAGATGAGAGCGGTAAAAGTGGGGGAAGGGTAGAGCACGGCAAGGTAACAGACGTGGAACCACAGATCTTCCACGTCCTCGCACTCCCCTTCGCCTTTGGGAACCAGTCAAGTCGGCCATGGCCTCCGGGTCAAGGTGAGCCATCGATCGGGTGCGGTGAGTCCGGGCTCGGTGGGGTAAAGGTGGCGGGCAATCCTAGTCACCACCGCCGACGATCATGCGGTCTTGACCCGAGTCCCAATTCCGTTCCAATGCTGAGCTACCAGATAGGCAATGTTTAGAACAAACGGGGTACCGTAGTCAATGTTGAGGTACCCCGCGAGAATCGCTAGCTCAGTGTTGGTCACGTTATTGGGCTCAGGGCGCCCAAAAATGGTCTCTCCTAACAGGCGCAAGTAGTAACGGGGCGCAGGTAAGTGAATATGAGCGCCCTTCCGTGCCTGGAAGGGGGTGTGAGAAAGCGCAGCCCAAAGGGACTGAAGGAGGTCTCGAGGTGGGGCAGTGGGACCATCACTAACTAGTCCCAAAACCTGCCCAAACTTGGCCAAGGTCCAGTGGTGCGACTCATTGCGGAGTCGAAAGTGAATGCAGGAACTGGGTGGTCGGCTGGTAAGAGTCGGTGTCAAAAGAGTAGGAGCTAAAAAACTCGTAAGTAGAGGTACGAATGGTAGCCTCCTGCATGGTAATCAGACCCGACATACCCGTCCCGTTCAACAAACTACAGACCTCCTCATAAATGCCTAAGGTCTCTAGGTCAGTCCGCGCAAGGAAACGGGTGGGGGAGAGAGGGCAACGAAGTAAAGTGACTAACCGTTTCCGGTGAGCCTCTGAAGTGAAACGTACCGTGGGCATCTTCGGTAGAGGTGTGAGAGCGCCCTCCCCCGTAACAACAGCCTCAGAAGGGCTGGAAGTGATGGCTAACTGGCTAGCCTGCGGGTGTGGCCTCGGTGGCACCATACCAAGCTGCGGGAAACGGGGCGTGAATCCGCACTCTAGCAAGAGAGAAGGGCCAGTAGGAGTAGTGGCGGTGAAGCCTCGAATCGAGCTCCCGCTGAGCCGGGTGCGGTGTGAACTGTCCTGCAGTGAGACAAGCGGCCAATCGGTGTTGCGGAGTGACCAAGGCGGAGCTAGTGGCAACAGCAGGGGCCACTGACTCGCTCACGGACGAGCTGGAGGACGTGCTAGTAGAAGGCAAAGAACTCGCGTCCATCCTGCAAAGTATCAAAGGGCACGAATAAGAGAAGATGCTGCTAACCGTGGTTAAAACAACCGCTAACGAACATGTGACAGCAAAAAGAATGGCCCTATTGGTCGAAACAATCGACGTACAGCAATCAAAACCAAACAATTCCTCAAAAATTTCGAAAAACAGCATGTGAGTGGTGATAATATGATAAAGCAGTGACTGCAAAAGGGCTAATACAGCATGAAAACCGAAAATGGGGGCATGTATGACTCCGGGCAGTCGAGAGTAACCATTCACAGCGCGAGATTCCTACTAATTCACAGCATATAAAGGCGATAGGGGACGGTAACGGCAGTTAACAACAGCGTTAAGTAAGCATGGACTGAAGTTAAGCAAGCAAGGCAACAGAAAACCGTCTGACAGTCGACACATTTCGACTCACAGGAACCCTAATCGCGGAAATCGCGCGAAATTCGAATTTAATATGTAGAAACAGGGAGGAATTGCGAAAATATCATCAACAAGCTAATCAAGGGCAAATAAACACAATTTAATCGAATAAATTCGACTAGACAAGGAATTTTCGAACCCTAATTCAATCACCTCAAGAAATTCAAATTAATTAAAGAGAAAATGCAAAGAGTGTGAAAGGAACACTTACTTGATGATGATGATCCTATACAAGCAATTAAACTTCAAATAACAAGCAACAAAGGCGGATTTTTAATCGAAAAACCCGCGAAACCCTAATTCCCTTTGAAAACCGTGAAAACGAACACAAAATAAGGGGAAAACAAGGGGCTATTGAAGAATTAAGTGCTAGTGATAGAATGTTGGTGGTGGATTTGATGATTTTTGGGCAAAAAATGGGGATTTGGGGGAAAATGGAGATCGCAATTAGGGGGAGGTTAGGGGAAATTAGGGATAAAAAGAAATAAAATTAGGGAAATAAAGAGTTTTAAGAAAGAAAACTCCCGTTGTCCCTGTTCATCTCACTCGATCGAGTGGTTTTAATCACTCGATCGAGGACTTTTGCTGTCCCTTTTGCTCGATCGAGTAACAGTCCTCTCGATCGATCAATTCCTCTATGGCCTTCTTCGATCGAGTAACCAGCAGGCTCGATCGAACCAACTTCCACTCGATCGAGTACAATAAGTACTCGATCGAGGACTTCCTCGTGTAGACTTCTTTGAATTTCCGTCTTTTCTTCCTTGATTTGCGTGCATTTCCCCAAACCTGCGTAAAACATATCCAAACACATCCCAAATACCAAATACGCAGCAAACACAGTCTATAGTCTCAGTCTAAGCTAAGAAATGTCTAAACTAATTATCCTAATTAAAAACGTAATAAATAAATTCAAAAGAAATTCAAACGAATATTTATTACAAGTTGTTACACGGGGCATTTCCCCGTTTAATTCCCATCAGCTATCAGTAGCCCCCTCGTGGGCTTCTGACTGGAGGACGTCACTTCAGCGACACTGACCGTCCTCTTTGATTTCCATGAGCTTGAATTCCTGTTTGCAAGAGGAGGAGGAACATAGTTCCAATCTATGTAGGTTCGAACGCGCCCGTTCTCGCCCTCTGTCATCTTCTTTGGCATCCTTGGCTCCGGTTTGATTGATAATGGTTGCACCACGTCCCTTGACAGACTCCTTTCTTGCCTTCATCCGTACTGCGCATGGAAAACAGACGAATGTTCCTCCTTTTTGCTCTCGGTATGAGGCGGAGGGTTAGCAATAATGACAATATTCTCCAAATTTTCATTTGGAGTGTCAATAATAGGGTCAAAAGAAGAGAGGGCATTGCAAGGCTGAGCTTGCATGGGAGCCCTCCGGAACTTGGGTGATGAAAAGTCAGCTCCTCATCCCCTACCTGGAAGGTCAAAGTCTTCCCCCGACGTCTATTACTTTGCATGGGCGGTGGACAAAAATGGTCTCCCTAAAATGATAGGGGTGTGCACATCTTCGGGGATATCTAAGACGACAAAATCAACGGGAATAAAGAACTTCCCGATCTGAACAGTACGTCTTCTGCTACACCTAGTGGCCGTGATAGACTACGGTCGGCCATCCGACATCATGTTGGTGCAACTCAGCTTTGTCACACCAAGTCTCTTAGCTAGAGACAAAGGTAAAACACTTACACTAGCGCCTAAATCGCATAGCGCATTATCAATCAATTGCATACCTATGTGACAAGGGATCGAAAAACTACCCGGGTCTGATTGCTTAGGAGGTAGCTTATTTTGAAATAGGGCTGACCCCACCTCAGTCAAAGCTACGGTCTCATTATCATTTATAGTCCTCTTACGTGCTAAAATTTCTTTCATAAATTTTAAATAAGAGGGTACCTTGGTCAGCAATTCAGTGAACGGCACGGAAACTTCCAAACTCTTCAAAAGCTCAACAAATTTTGCAAATCTGTTGATTAATCTTGGTATTCTCAGAGCGCCTCGGGAAGGGAACCGTAATTGGAATCTCGAGTCCCTTGTTTCTCGCCTCCAAAGTGTCTTCCGGAGCAAGTTCGGTGTCCTTTGCACGCTTCTTACCTCTCGAACGAGGCCTTTCTGGTAATTCCTCGCTTAAACGAGCACTAGCAGGCTCTCGAATAAGCTTCCCGTCATCAATATCACTCGATCGAGCAATGTGTTCACTCGATCGATCACCTTCTTTTGCAACTTCAGTCGATCGAGCAACATTCCCACTCGATCGACCATCTTCAGCTTCCAGTTCACTCGATCGAGCAGAAAGACTACTCGATCGAGGGCTTTCCTCATCAGTTCCACTCGATCGAACACCAGTTTTCAGTCGATCGAGTAGTTGTTTTGTCGTGAGTCCTTTTCTCTTAACAGAACACTGTTCATCATCAGCCGACAAATTCCTCGGTCTGATTTACGCATTCGGACCTTCATAAGAAAGACCGCTTCTCAACTCTATCAGATGCACCGTCTCATTTGGGTTCTTGTCATTTTGAGTCGGTAGATGACCGGGCTTCCTTGAAGATTGATTTTCAGCCAGTTGGGCAACTTGAGTCTCAAGTGCCTTGAATGCCGTGTCCTTCTGTTGTAATTGCTTTGCAATGGACTGCATCATGGACTTTAACTCACCTATCTCACTCACCCCACTGGATGACGAAGCACCTTGGTTAGGAGGGTTGAAAGACGGAGGCTTCTGATAGCCTTGTTGCTTCTGGTGTGGAGGAATATAGAAATTTCTGGCTTTGATTCGGAGGAGCGGTGGGGTTAAGCACGTTACGGTTACTCCACCTCAGATTGGGGTGGATATTCGGCTCGTAATGAGTGTTGTTTTGCCTGTAATGTTGGAAGGCAGCACATTGCTCATAAGGACTAGGACAATAATCAGCGACATGTCCATCTACCCCGCACCTCGTACAGACGAAAGGACCGTCTGTCATGGCATTAACCTGGTACATCCCTGGCTTGAGAGCTCCCCCTAGTTCGTACTTGTCGAACCTCGCGGTAAGGGCTTCTAATGCGGCCACTGAAGAGGATTCAACGGCTCTCCTTTGGTTTCCTCTTGAATTTCCATATTCAGCCCTATGAGTGGCTAAATCGTCTATGATTTTCCATCCCTTGGTCGCTCCCAAGTTGTCAGCAAATCGACCATTGGCTGCAGCATCTAATATAGCCCTCTGATCATCATATAAACCATTGTAAAAATGGTTACACAGGCTCCACTTTTCGAAACCGTGATGCGGTATGGTCCGCACCAATTTCTTAAACCGAAGCCATGCCTCGTGGAAGTTCTCGTCAGGCCCTTGTTTGAAACTTGTTATCTGAGCTCTGATGGCGATGGTTCTCGAAGCGGAGAAGTACTTCTTATAAAACGCCAATGCTAGCGAATTCCAATCTACTATGCCGTGAGCAGCTCGGTCCAAATCCCTATACCACTCCCTTGCAGCATCGCGGAGTGAGAAGATGAACATAGTTTCTTTGATCTGGTCAGCTGTCACGCCAGTGGGAGGAGGTATGGAGCAGCGATAATCAATGAAAGTCTCCATATCTTTGAGCTGCATCTTCGATTACGGCTCCCGAACGATTTTTCTCGACCATATTGATGTATGCAGGCTTTGGCTCGAACTTCCTAGCATCTCCCGGCAGTTCGAACCCTTTATAGAGATTGTCAGCCGTGGGCTCTGAGTGACTAGCAATGGTTGCTTCCTCAGCCATTTCGGGAAATTCTAGGAAAGTGATAGACTCAAGTGATGAATTGGAAACTGGAGAAGACGGTGGATTGTCTTCGAAAAGCTCGTTCTCGTAAAAGCTACCACGAGAACTAGGCTCTTCCTCTGCCTGTTGCTCTTGAAATAGTCTCCTTTTTACGTGCAGAGATCTCTCAATCTCGGGATCAAAAGGTAGTAGTGGACCACCTTGCGACCTGCGCATAAGACGAAACTACAGACAAGATATGAGAATAGTCTAAGGAACGATGTTCCTTGAATAATTTCTGTTCATTCTACTCATTCCTATCTACAATCGAACCAACAAATATAAATGAAGCTCTTGCAGAATCAGATTGGATTATAGTTATGCAAGAAGAACTTCAAAAGTTCGAACGGAACAAAGTTTGGCACTTAGTTCCTAGACCTAAGGATCGATCTGTTATTGGAATAAGATGGGTATTTAGGAATAAGCTAGATGATGCCCGAGTCATTGTTCGAAACAAAGCAAGATTGGTGGTCCAAGGTTATAATCAATGACACGTCTGTCGCGTACCTGTCAAAAATAAAACCTAACGGTCTCAACTAAAAATGTAGTAGAAGCGATCAGTATCGAATCCTCAGGGAGGTAATGCAACTACAGCTATCTATTTCTAATCCTATGGTAACAATTGGGGTTGATTAAATTTTTGGTTCTAACTACGGAGTTGAAAGGAAGAGAAATAAGTAAGAGCAGTAAAGCAGAAAGTGAATTAAAACTATCAATGAGAGGAAGACATGTCGGGAATTCGGTTCACTACGGTAGTTCAACAACTTAGCAGTAAATGACTCAGACGAACTAATGCGCGACGGATATTAGAAGGTCCTTTCGGTCCACTTCCCACCCTAAAATACCACTAACTTAACTTTCGTCCTCATTAGGGTAGTCTACTGTTTATAGCAGGCCTATTTAGTCCAATCTTTCGATCCAGGATTAATTGTAGCCAGATTAATGGGTGACATAGAAGCGTGCACTCAACTAGGTCGAGAATTACAGTTATATTGCTATAGTGACAGAGTCTCTTTAATCAATTCGTCTAATTCATTCACTACGTCGTCATTATTCTACCGCAGATCCCCTAATCCCAACATGAAGGGGTTTAGCTACTCATACTCATAATTAATCTAACAGCAGATAATTTACCAGCAGAAAACATAATGGAAAGATAATAAAATTCAATAATAAATAAACTAGGGCAAAAGAATGAATAAGGACAACAAGAAATTAATGCAACGAAAGGTTAATTATTATTGAAAGAAGAAAGGGAATTACAATCCAGCAAATTCCGGCGTAAAGAACTCGAAATCCGAGTGAAGCAATTCCGGAAACAAGAGTAGCAGTCGAAGGTTGAAGCAACGTAGAAAGTAACAGTGTCTAATGTCAAACTTAGAGAGTAAAAGAGATGATAAAAAAGAATTCAAAAGTCAAAAGATGACAAATAACCTAGTAAAAACATAGGTTAAAAATAGCCAAACACAAAGTGTTATTGCGGAAATAATTAAAACACGGACTAATTAAAGCCCATAGAGTCGGAAGCCTCTCGATCGAGTGGGCTAAACCACTCGATCGACCAAGATCTCAGCAGAAACTCCTCGATCGACCATCAGGGTACTCGATCGAGGGCTTGGTCAAATGCAGCTTACTCGATCGAGTAAGGAATAGCTCGATCGAGCCTTGGGGAGCTTAGGGACCACTCGATCGACCAATATACAGCTCGATAGACCACCAAACAGCTCGATAGACCACTTGGGTCTTCAATTCAGCTCACGTCTTCACCCAAATGCCTCGTAATGCGTGCAACGACACTTCTAAGTGCAACATCTCACTCCGGGACAATCCCGTCTCCTCTAAATGCATGCAAAAAGGACGAAATGGAGCATGGTTCCGCTACTTCCGCGATTATCCCTACAAAAAGGACAAAATACACCAAAGTAGCCAATTCGGGGCAAAATACTATAAAAACAGTATAGAAATGCATAGAAATGCGTGCTGAAATAGGCCAAAAAGACTATACATTAGGCACGTATCAATCAACAAGAAGGAATAGATTACGACGAGACTTTCGCACCTGTTGTTCGTCTTGAAGCTATTAGACTTCTGATAGCATTCGCAGCTCATAAAGGAATGAAGCTCTTCCAGATGGACGTCAAGACAGCATTTTTAAATGGGTAGCTACAGGAAGAAGTCTTCGTAGAACAACCCCCTGGATTTAAGAATAGCAAATTTGAAGACCATGTCTTTAAATTAGACAAAGCCTTATATGGACTAAAGTAAGCACCAAGGGCATGGTATGACAGATTATCAAAATTTCTACTTGACAGTGGATTTAATAGAGGATCTGTTGATAAAACCGTATTCATAAAATCCGAGGGTACTGACCTTTTGGTTGTTCAAATCTACGTTGATGATATTATCTTTGGATCGACCAACCGTAGCTTGTGCAAATATTTTTCGGAGTTGATGACTTCCGAATTCGAGATGAGTATGATGGAAGAATTGAAATTCTTCTTAGGTCTACAAATTCAACAAACTGAGGAAGGCATCAAGATTCATGAACAGAAATATATTAAGGAGTTAATTAGAAAGTTCGGAATGGAAAATTCACATGCTATGTCTACTCCAATGGTCGCAGACAATAAATTGACTTTAGATGAAGACGGTAAGTCAGTTGATGAAATAACTTACCGAGGAATGATTGGGTCGTTGCTATATTTAACTACAAGTAGACCAGATATCATGTTCGGTGTATGCGTATGTGCGAGATATCAATCATCTCCCAAAGAATCGCATATGATGGCCGTGAAAAGAATCTTACGATATCTCATTGGCACGTCCAAACTTTATCTATGGTATCCTATGGAATGTTATTTCGATCTTGTCGGATATTCAGATACCGATTACGTAGGATGTTCCTTAGACAGGAAAAGTACATCAGGTGTTGCCACATTCGTTGGACCTTGCATTATCACATGGGGTTCAAATAAGCAGAATTCAGTTGCCCTTTCAACTGCTGAAGCCGAGTATATCGCTGCAGGACTGGTATGTACTCAATTATTATGGCTTAAGCAACAATTACGTGATTATGGTGTTGACGTAGGATGCATTTCTATTTTATGTGATAATACTAGTGCGATCATTATTTCTAGAAACCCCGCACAACATTCACGTACTAAACATATTAAAATTAGACACCATTTTATACGTGACCATGTTGACAAAGGGAATATAAAACTCGAATTTTGTAGTACTGAAAAACAATGGGCAGACATTTTGACAAAGCCTTTAGCTAGAGAACATTTTGAGACTTTACGGTTGGAAATTGGTTTAATCAGTGGCACCTAAAGTATCATAATTATTTTCTAACCGTATGACTGACTAGTTAAGACGAGATTGTATGTCTGTGTCCGTATTTTTCGTTGGAAGTACACTCTTATATAGTATTTTATTATTTTATGAGAATATTCCGTTTGCTAGTCTATTATATTTTGTGTTGTATACAAACCATAACTCTTGTTCATCACATATACATTCTAGGGTTTAGAGCTTCATAAACCAATGACATTCATGATTGGTTTCATTTAGGATGTGAGTAGTACTCCTTACATGGCATGTAACATCAAATTGCATAAGCATGAAATTTGTCTCTTATTACCTGTATACACTCGGGTTTGTGGTGGTGACACATGTGGAGAGGCGACCCATCCTTTACGTTTTACCTACTAACCTCACATTAGCCAAATTTGCCTTGTTTTGACCCATTTTATTCTACTATTCCATATGGCCTACCCTTGTCAAGCTAATCTTGTTGGTAAGTTTGGAAGTCTTGTTGTGGTCATTTTTGTTGCTTTTATGATGGATATTGGAAGGAAGAAGAAAAAGATGGAATGAAATACAAAAAAAAGGGAGAAAAATGATACTATAAAAGATGGAAAGGCAATAATCTCTTATTATTCCTATTCTTATTCATTTCCATATTACTTGAGGAGAAGTACTTGTTGATGTAAGTGAGTTTGTGCCATACTTGGCACGGTGCATCATCTGTTATGTTGGGTTGGAGAGTGGAATATGGTTACTTATGGTTGTGATCGGTTCTAGCTTGGCTTTTACCTCCACATATCCAAATTATTGTGCCCCTTCTTACCCAATTACCTCACCTCACATTACTTTGTAAGTCCTCGGCATGTGTTTTGGACCTCGGTTGGTTGGAGTGTGTATGTACGGTTACTAGAGATATCTATCATGTTAGATTGCATGCATGTTTTTGTAGGTCGTAGTTAGGTGAGTGACTACTTTCCTTCTCTCCTACAAAATTTGTACTCAACTTGGTTTGTATTACACACTTTATATGTAGGAATTGCTTATGTTGAAATCGTTCTTATACTATAATACGTGCTTTGATTACTATATATATTTCTTGCCTCGGTTGATATCATTCTAGTCGTTTTTTGTCTGTTCTCGTCTTTTCGATGATGTCAAGAGGGGGAAGAAATGACCATGTTTTAGTATTTGCCTAAGCTCGCTCCTTGTCAAGACCGATTGTCTCTTACAGTTCTTAAAGCTTTGGTATTGAATATAATTGTTTGATCTTGCATTGATCTTTGTCTATAAAGATGACGGTATTATATTGAGGGGGAACTACATACTTAGTCACAATTTTAGGAGACTTGCCATCATCAAAAAGGGGGAATTTGTTGAACCATATAATATATATGTTTATGTTTTGATGATGTCAAGAGTGCTTTATATTTTATATACTCGTTGTGCGTAATTGTTTGTTTAGTCTTTTAGATTGGACTTACTAATCGCAAGCATTAAGGAATTGTGATGGAAGTATGATGCGTTTATATTATGATCAAGCCCTCAATCAAGAATAAAGATATTACAAGATACTGAAGAATTATTCAAGCATTCATGAGAAGATGAAGCTCATTTAAAGATTGATCAAGCTTGAATGATGAAGTAGCCTACACTCGAAGATCTCCTAAAGAAGATTAGAATAGCGTAGGTGATTATCTCGTAATGGTAACGTAAGAATGGACTTCTTACATTGGTAAAGTTATAGTCTCACAGCTATAACATTACTTATATAAGAGCTCAATGTTATAGCTCTTCTATTATAACATTGAGATGTGAAGTTTATAAAACACACGACAAAATAGTTTATAAATTATTTTTAGAAAACCGTTTTAAATGTTTTAGTAAAAGTATTTATTTTACAAGGGAGCTTATTTTAATATTGAGTATGGTTTTACTATGAGCTTATAATTAGTAATTATGTTTGAATCAACTTATGAGTTGAGGCATCTTGCTAATTAGGGTTTCTAGTTTCTACATACTCTAAAAACCTTAAACCTAATTTATCTTACCTAGGATTTTCGTGAAAGAGGATTGGGCTTATGAGTCGTTTCTTTCTCGTACACGGTTACTCTTTGTACAAGTTAGGGTTTTATGTAAATCTTTATAATATTTGATTAGAGATTTAATATCTCTTTTATATTATTTTGATTTATTCTTTCCTAACTTATAAGATATTATTTTTGCAAAGATAGAAGTAAAAGATTGAGTAAATCTTTAAAATAATATTTGATTAGAGATTTGTTATCTCTTTATTATTTGATTTATTCCTTTCTATCTTATAAAAATATTAGGGATGAATAGTGCTGCGTGAACAGTGTCGTGAATAGTGCCGTGAACAGTAAAACGTTAATAGTAATTTCTTTCTTGTACAATAAGCCTTTGCTTGGATAAGGGTTAAGGTATTAGGATAATATTTGATAAAGATTTTTTATCTCCTTATATTATCTTTCCTAATCTCCAAGATATTTGTGAGTTGTTAAGATAAGAAGATATTATTTATTAAGATAAGTCTTGGAGAAGAATTAAGGAAGATTTAACCTAATTCATTCTTGCTTTACAAAACTTCCACACGGCACTTAGGGTTTTTAATAAACCGAAACTCTTGCTCCTCTTTTACTATAAATACTCCATACTTTACATCATTAAAAGTTAAGACCTTTGAGCATAACTTTCATATATTTTCAAAAAGCAAAAACCGTGTTTTAGAGCAAAAACCGTTTTGATATTTTTCGAAAAAGGTCGTGTGATTTATAAACTTGTGCATTCGTTCTTTCGTTATTGTTATAAGATAATAGTGCTTAATTGATTTCTTACTCGTTCATTAACATGAACTTTTAGTAGAATCATTAGTGCTTTCTTATTAGCGTAAGTTAGTCACTCGAGTATTTAACGGTACTCACTTGAGTTACAACTAGGGTTAGTTGTACGAGTTGGGTCAGTAAATTTGTAATCCGTAGAAAGGTACTAAATTTATTAATCGAGAATAGTGGACGTAGGTTTCGATTTGTAAAACTGAACCACTTCAAAAACCGTGTGTCTCTCTGTTGGACCATATAGTTTATATGTTTATGTTTTGATGATGTCAAGGTGATTTATATTTTATATACTTGTTACGTGTAATCGTTTGTTAAGTGTTTTAGAATTAACTTATTACAAACAAGCAACGAAGAGAAATGTGACAAATGCATGATAAGTTCAAGCCTTCATTTAAAGATCAAATTGTTCAAAGATTCATTCAAGACTTATGTGAAGACGAAGTCCGTCTAAAAGATTAATCAAGCTTGGATGATGACGTAGCCTATACTCGAAGATCTCCTTGAAGATTAGAATAGTATAGGTGATTATCTCGTAATGGTAATCAAGAATGAGTTTCTTGAATTAGTAAAGTTATAGCTTTGCAGCTATAACATTACTAGTAAAAGAGCTCAATGTTATAGCCGCTCTCCTACTATAACATTGAGATGCTGAGTTTTTATACACGACTTATAATTGTTTCGAAAATTGTTTTATCATTATTTAAAATTTATTTTAAATGTTTTAATGAAAGTATTTATATAATAAAGCCCGGTTTAGTGAGGAGTCCGACTTTGTATTAAACGTTAGTTAGTAGTTGTAATGGATCAACTTATGAGTTGTACTTTGCTACTAATTAGGGTTTCAACATAGCCTCTCTTAAAACCTAAATTCTAATCATATGTTAAGACTAGGGTTTGCATGAGTCACGAGGCACATGAGCCGTGACATCTCGTGTTACCTAGGGTATATTAGGTAAAGATTTTATTCTATAATAATATCTTTACATATCTTATATATCTTACTTAATATATTTGTTTATGGTAAAAGAAATTCTTGTTTTAGGAAATCTTATCATAATCTTAGAATTTATAGTAAAGATTATATTTGGAAAGATTATATTCTATCTCTTAGAATATTCTTTATTATCTTTTAATGGTTTTAGGAAAGAGATAATAAGAAGATATGATTTGCTTTTATATCTTGTTATTTCGGCTATTAGGGTTTGCACTAAACCGTGTAGCCTACTCCTTCCTTCCCTATAAATACTTTGCTATTTACAACATTTAAAATAGAGACCTTAAGCATAAAAATTGATTTCATCTTTACAAAGCAAACCGTGTGTTTTCAAAGAAAAACCGTTTTGTTATTTTGAAAGGTCGTGTGTTTTAAAACTCGCATACTTGTTCTTATTTTATCGTTTATAAGATAATAGTGCTTAGTTGAGTTCTTAACTTATTCATTAACGTGAACCTTTGTTAGAATCATTAGTGCTTTCTTATTAGCGTAAGTTAGTCACTCGAGTATTTAACGGTACTCATTGAGTTACAGCTAGAGTTAGTTGTACGAGTTGGGTTAGTAAATTTGTAATCCGTAGAAAGGTACTAAATTTATTAATCGAGAATAGTGGACGTAGGTTTCGACTTGTGAAACTGAACCACTTCAAAAACCGTGTGTCTCTTTGTTCTTTTGCTTGCTTCGTTTATTTCGTTTACTTTCATCAGTTGATTAGTTAAAGTTTAATCAATAAACTTTAAATAATCAATTACATATACATTATCGAAAAAGCTTTAAAAAGTTTTAAATCCTCAATTTACCCCCCCCCCCCCCCCCCTTGAGTATTTTGGATCAATAGACTCTTCAATTGGTATCAGAGCCTCGTGCTCTTGATTGCCTAACCGCAAAGAGGCTGATTTATCTTGTTTTTCATTTATCTTATCGTTTTATATTCCGCTGCCTATCACGTGATAAATGGATTCCAAATATCTCAAGTGTCCCGTCTTTGATGGGAAGAATTACGGATTGTGGAAAAACATGATGACTCACTATGTGAAAGGACACGATTGGGAGTGCTGGAGGATTATTCAAAACGGACCGCACAAAATTCTTGTGGCATCCGAGGAAGGCACTACCTATGAAAAGAAAGAAGAGGGCTATGTCGAGGCCGACTACAAGAAGCCCGAGAAGAACTCCAAAGCAATAAGTCTTCTGCAAAACGGAATGACTTCTACTGAGTTTGATCAGTTCTCTTCATGTTCCACGGCCAAGGAGATATGGGATGGGCTCGAATGAGCTTATGAAGGTTCTTCCATTGTTAGAAAGCACCGAATTGACTTGTTTATGCAAAAATATGAGCTATTCATTATGGAGCCTAATGAGTCCTTAGATAGCATGTCTGCAAGGTTTTCAAGCATCATAAACGAACTGAAAAACCTAGGTAGGAAATTCAGTACTGAGGACATTCCTAGAAAGGTTCTTAGGAGCCTTACTAAGAAGTGGCGTACTAAGGTCACTGCAATGGAGGAATCACGAGATCTTAAAACCTTTTCATATCAAGAACTCATTGGTGCTCTCATGGCCCATGAAATTACTCTTAACAAAGATGACGCTGAACCAAGTCGCAATAAGAGTATGGCCTTAAAGAGTGAAGAAGTTGACTCTGAAATAGAGGATGAAATCTGTTACATTTGCACGCCGTTTAAAAATAGGATATTTCGAAACAAACAAACAAAATCATCCTACAACAACAACAACAAAACGTCCAATAAGATGGTTACTGATTCAAAGTCATCTTTCGCAAATAGAGGATGCTTCAAGTGTAGAGAATCTGGTCATATGATCAAAGATTGTCCAACATGGGAGAAGATAAAGGACAAAGACGGAGCGTGAGAAAACAAAGAGAGAATTCAAGCAAGTTATGATGGCTTCGTGTTGGGGAGACCTTGACTCAGAAGATGACGAGGAATCTGAAGACGACGAAGTAGCAAACCTTTGTCTCAGCAGTGTTATTCTTGACCTAATCTCCAACAGTGAAGATGAAAGCACAGTTTCTCACTCAAACTATTGCTTTCTTGGAGAATCAGACGAAGATGACGATGAAGAGGTAAGTTATCTTGAGCTTAAAAAACGTGTTAAGAAATTGTCTAAAAAGGCTTTAATTGAATACTTTGAACAATCTCTTGATAAGTGTCACGAACAGGATTCTGAATTGAAAGATCTAAAGGAACAGATTCTCGAAATTGCTGATGAAAATCATACTCTCAAGGCTAAAACTAAGAAGTTGAAATCTAAAGTTATAGCTGAGAAAGCTACAACGCTAGATTCTACTATGGCTGAAAAGAAGGAATTAGAATCTAAAGTTATAGCCAATGAAGCTATAACTTCAGACCTAAAGCTTAACATCAAGCACCTTCAAGCCAAAGTTATAGCTAATGAAGCTATAACTTTAGAACTTAGAAAAGCCAAAGAACTATTGGAAGCTAAGGTCACATCTAATGAAGTAGTGATCTCAGACCAAAAGAAAGAGATAGATTCTCTTTCAAAGCAATTGAAAGAATCTAAGACCGATATGATCAATATTAAGAAACAACACACCGATGTTGTGTTCATTCTTAACAAACGATTCCAAGACTTTCGTGATAACTTTAAAAAGGACAATGATGTAGATCACACGAAATGTCTAGAGGAAATTAAAACCCTAAAAGACCTACTTCTACACGCTAGAAAGGTCCATGATAAGTGGGAAGGTAGCACAAAAATCCTAAACTTCCTAACCGAACAATCTGACAATAATATGAATATGGGGTTAGGACATGAGTGCTACAGCCGTAGAGATCACTCTAAATGCAAATCAACACCTTCGGATTTTGATTTCAGAAAAAGGAAGTATGCTGATCTTCCTGAATACCTGATTTGCAATTACTGTGGTCACACGGGTCACATCCAAATCAATTGTGTCAAAAAGGCTCATGATATACGAAAAAATGCTGAACATGCTAAAACTGTTGACACAGTTGACGAGGATAAGAAAACCCCCACTAACGAGCCTAACGAAGAAAGGAACAATAAATTTCGTTGGTTCTATGACATGGCCTTTGACTACACTAAGAAACCTAGCACTTATCAAAACCCTTGTCGATCTCAACCTAGTAAACCTATTCACAAGGGAAATAGTCAAGAGAGACTTAGAGAAATTCCTAGACCTAGAGAAAACCCTAACCCTAGAACACCTCCCAAGCCAAACAAACCTAAGGTTAGGAAAACGGTCATTAGACGTGTTTGGGTTCGAAAGGATTTAGTATTTAGAGTAACTAATCATAAGGGACCCAACTTAGCTTGGGTACCTAAAAACTGTATCTAATCCTTTCTGCAGGAAGAAGTGAAAGAAAACAATCAATGGTATCTTGACAGTGGATGTTCAAGACACATGACCGGAGATAAGAATATATTTCTTTCACTCAAGCCCTTCAACGGAGGAAAAGTGACGTTCGGGGACAACAAAAAGGAAAAAGTAATCGGCGTTGGCAAAATCGGAATCTCTAAGTCTCACGCGATCAGTGATGTTTATCTCGTGGATGGTCTAAAACATAACTTGCTAAGCATATCTCAACTATGCGACAAAGGTAACAAAGTAGTTTTTCATACTGATAGTTATCGCATTATTATTAAAGGAACTAGCAATGTTATTCTTAAAGGCCACAGAAAAAGGAATGTTTATATGGTAGATTTAAATGTTGTGCCTACTAACTCTTTCTCATGCATGAAAGTTACTCTCGATGATCCATGTTTATGGCATAAACGGTTTGGTCACATTAGCTCACTAACCTTGAACAAACTCAAGAAGTGGGACTTGGTTGAGGGGTTACCTAAGATCAAGTTCGATCAAGAAAAGATGTGTGACACGTGTACAAGGTGCAAACAAGTAAGATCATCGTTCAAACCGAAAAGAGTAGTAAGCACAAATCAAGCCTTGGAACTGGTACACATGGACTTATGTGGACCTATGAAGGTAAGGAGTAGAGGAGGATTAAGGTACGTCTTTGTTCTTGTAGACGACTACTCAAGGTATGTATGGCCTATCTTTCTTCATTCAAAAGACGAAACTTTTGATGAATTCGATTGTCTTATGAAACATGTTCAAAATAAATATAAGACTAATCTTGTATCTATTCGTACGGATCATGGCACCGAATTTGACAATCAAACCTTTATAGAATATTGTAGAGTTAATGGTGTAGGGCATAACTTTTCTGCACCAAGAACTCCTCAACAAAACGGTGTCGTTGAACGTATGAATAGAACCTTAGAAGATATGGCACGTACAATGCTCTTGTGTAGTGGTCTACCTCGCAACAATTGGGCTAAAGCCATTAGTACTTCTTGCTACATCCATAATCGTGCTATGATCCGACCTATTCTTAAGAAAACCCCCTACGAACTCCTTAGAGGTCGAAAACCTAATATCTCCCATCTTCGCTGTTTTGGGAGTAAATGTTTTGTACATAATAACGGTAAAAAACCGTTTAAGTAAATTCGACCCTAGGAGTGATGAGGCAATTTTTATAGGATATTCATATCATAGCAAGGCTTACAAAGTCTTCAATAAAAGAACTCTTTGTATTGAATAAAGTGTCCACATTATTTTTGATGAAGATAACGTGTTCGACAAGCCTTTACAGGATGAGGAAGAAGACTTAGATGAACCCGACTTTCGTCTTTGAAGAGACGATCCCCCGGAATTGGAATTAAAGGATAATAAAATTGAGGGAATAAGTGATGAACTTACTCGTTCCTCAAAAGATAAAAAGGAGAAAGGCAAAGTTATAGTTGATGATACTATAACATTGACTCAAGACAAGAACTCCCAAACCAATGTTATAGATGATGTTACTATAACATCCAATCCAAATCAAGTTGTAGAGTCCGAGGTTATAATCGGCTCAAATACAACACCCGGATTGGATTCAAGGGGAACCTCCTCTAATTCCGAACCAAATGAAGTCGGGTCAAGCTCAAATAACGATGAAGAACCAAGCACTTCAACAAAGTGGAAATACAAGAACTCACACCCCATGGACAATATTCTTGGGAATATTAAGAAGGGTGTTCAAACAAGACGTTCCTTAAATAACTTCTGCTCTTTCTACTCTTTCCTATCCATGATCGAACCAAAGAACATCAATGAAGCTCTTGCTGAATCAGATTGGATTATAGCTATGCAAGAAGAGCTACAACAGTTCGAAAGAAACAAGGTGTGGCATTTAGTTCCTAGACCAAAAGATCGTTCAGTCATTGGAACAAGATGGGTCTATAGGAACAAATTAGATGATGCCGGAGTCATTCTCAGAAACAAGGCAAGATTGGTGGTCCAAGGGTATAATCAACAAGAAGGAATAGATTATGACGAGACTTTCGCACCTGTTGCTCGTCTTGAAGCTATTAGACTTCTGATAGCATTCGCCGCACATAAGGGAATGAAGCTCTTCCAGATGGATGTCAAGACGGCATTCTTAAACGGTTATTTACAAGAGGAAGTTTTCGTTGAACAGCCCCCTGGTTTTAAGAACAACAAATTTAAGGATCACGTATTCAAATTAGATAAAGCTCTATACGGATTAAAGCAAGCACCTAGGGCATGGTACGATCGATTATCTAAGTTTCTACTTGACAGTGGATTCAGTAGAGGATCCGTCGACAAAACCCTATTTCTAAAAACTGAGGGTTCTGACCTTTTGGTTGTTCAAATATACGTCGATGATATTATCTTTGGATCAACCAACCAAAGCCTATGCAAATATTTTTCTGAGTTGATGACCTCCGAGTTCGAAATGAGTATGATGGGAGAATTGAAATTCTTCCTAGGTCTGCAAATATAACAAACTGATGAAGGCATTAAATCCATCAACAGAAATACATCAAGGAGTTGATTCGGAAATTCGGAATGGAAAATTCACATGCTATGCCTACTCCAATGGTCGAGAACAAGAAATTGACATTGGATGAAAACGGTAAATCAGTTGATGAAACTACTTACCGTGGGATGATTGGGTCACTGTTATATTTTACCGCAAGTAGACCCGATATTATGTTTAGCGTATGCGTTTGTGCGAGATATCAATCATCTCCCAAAGAATCGCATATGACGGCCGTAAAACGAATTTTACGTTACTTGATTGGAACGGCCAACTTATACCTATGGTATCCAATGGAGTGCAATTTTGATCTAGTCGGTTATTCTGATGCCGACTACGCAGGATGTTCTCTAGACATGAAAAGCACGTCGGGTGTCGCCACGTTTGTCGGACCGTGTATCATCACGTGGGGTTCGAAGAAACAAAATTCGGTTGCTCTCTCAACTGCTGAAACCGAATATATTGCTGCAGGACTGGTATGTACTCAACTTTTATGGCTTAAGCAATAATTACGTTATTATGGTGTTGACGTAGGATGCATTCCTATTTTATGTGATAATACTAGTGCGATAATTATCTCTAAAAATCCCGCATAACATTCACGTACCAAACATATTGAAATTAGACACCATTTTATACGAGACCATGTTGAGAAGGGGAATATAAAACTTGAATTTTGTAGTACTGAAAAACAATGGGCAGACATTTTGACAAAATCATTAGCTAGAGAATGATTTGAGACTTTACGGTTGGAAATTTGTTTAATCAGTGGTACCTAAGCTTCTATATATGTTCAATCCTTTTATGACTGACTTGTTAAGTTAAGATTGTATGACTGTGTCCGTATATTGCGTTGCATGAATAATTTCGTTTGTAGGAATATTTTTATCATAAAATTCTATTTGTAATTTAGAATTTAATTGTTATACAAACTAATTCCTTATCACAATAAACAAAGCACACCAAATCTTTTATCTTTTCAAATCACAAAGAATCTTTCCTATATTGCTATTTCTTGTACACGGCTCAATCATAAACTTCCTATACAAACTCAATTTCCCTATTCTTATCCTTTACCTTAATAAATCTATCCCTTAAATTCCTACACCTACCATAATTCCTATTCCTAATTATATACTTACCATAATTATTCTCCACTTGTTAACCCTATACCTAGCCTACACCTATATCTACCCTCCTTGCGTGTTACCCGTCCACACAACCCCCACTTGCATACTTTTCTTTCTCTCAACCATCATCACAACTCATCTTCTTTACACAACCTATCACCATCACCTCCTTTTTCAAACTATCATCATCATCATGAATCCAACCCATGCAAAAAATACCCGATCTTCAACCCGTCACCACCAAAACCGACCCTTTCATAACCAAACATCACCACTACCACCACATGATCCTCATTCCACTAATTGTTCTTCACCAAAACCAAACCAAAATACGCCCCTGTTTTGTGGTCGGGACGAGTCGGTGTCCGAAGGCAAAAGACGCCGTCTTTTCAAAGGAAAAAATAAGGTGGTTGTCGATGACAGTGAAGCTGTGGAGGAACCCGAGGTAATAGTTCGGAATGGTGTTGCTCGTACCTTGCTTAGGGATGTTTCGAAAGCCGCGACAAAAGAGGGATTAAATCGTGTTCGGCTTACTCATAACGAAAGCATCCTAGTTAATCGAGTTTTGAGGTATTCCATTCATGGTGGAAGGTATTATCCGAAATCTTTGTTGGTTAATGTTCCCGCTCTTGCTTTCTTTGTTAATTTTCTTGATTTTCAAGGGTGGAGTCACATTAGTCAGTTTTCGGGTCCTATTTACCCAGTTGAGGTGGTTCAATTCTTTGCTAGTGTCTCAATTAAGAAAGGATTCTTGCATGCGGTTGTTAATGGAGTTGATGTGACGGTCTCTGTTTCGGATTTTTGCTCTGCTTTTTCGGTTCCCGATGAAGGAATTGAATTAAATCCGAGTCTTGAATGGTCTAATGTTATGAGTGAAAAGGAGTTGTTAGTGAAAAAGTATTTTGAGGAGATGACGGAAGGAGGTAATATCATGGTTCGTCCTCTTTCGGCAAAAATCAAGTTCCTCTTGAACTTTTTGTGGAACACAGTGGTGCCGAGGAGAGGAGGCCGTGATAAGGTGTCGAGTTATGAAGCTATTATGGTCTATTCTTGGTTGGAAGGTCATAAAGTGAATTTGGGTAGTGTCGTGTTGCACCGTATAATTCAAACAAGTCTCACGGTGACAAAAGAGAAGTTGAGCACCACAATCGACTTACCATATGGGATGTGGGTGTCTCGGTTGTTGGAGATTAAGCGTGTGGTGGGACAAGACAGTTACGGTGTTAGTGCTCGGGATTGTATGTGTGACAAGTTGATCAAGCTAATGGGTCTTGTTGTTGATGGACCCGAGTTGCTTCTTGTTAAAGATGTTGAGAAAACCCCGGGAGATTCGGGTTTGGGAGCTATGGAGTCGAAATTGGAAGGGTTTATGAGTGGTTTAATGGAGAAATTTGAGGATCATTCGACTAATTTGGCTACGGTGTTGTCACGGGTTGGACCATCTCGGTCTTTAGACTCGGGCTTGGATGCTACTCGGGTGTACTCTTGGATGGAGGAAGTGGATAAAAGGTTAGTGGGTTTTGAGAGGGAGTTGAAGGCAATTCGTGGGGAAGTGTTCCCACACGGTGATCGTCTCACTTTCCTTACGAGTCAGGGTGGAGCTTTGGTTATGCACGGGAAATCCATGGCCGGTGATCAAGCGCTCACGTTGGAGGCCACAAAAGCTCTTTCCTTGAAAGTGCTTAACTTTGAAAGGAGCATTGGTACTCTTTCTCAGCTGGTTCGGAGCTCGTTTGACCGTCTTGATGCCTTAGAGCATCGTACTAGGCCCGACTACGTAAACACGTATAAGACCCGTAACATTTGATTTCCTCTCGTCTTACCACATCTAGCCCTTATCTTATTTAGCTTTCTTTTTCTTTTTTGTTGGTGTGTTTAAACATTATCATTTGGCCCATTTTGGCAATGCACTTGTGGTTATGGCCCAAGTGTTTCATTAGACATGTGTTAATTCGGCCCACTTTGGCTTAAACATGTTTAATTCCTAGTTTGTATGATAATTATCTTTTGGATGCTTATAGTCTTGCGTGTTGTTATTATTTCCTATGACGTTTTATCTCTTGTCTCGTCTTATATTATTCTAGTCATTTTTGATTTGTTCTTAGCTTTTCGATGATATCAAGAGGGGAAAAGAACATCTATAGTAAGCATCTACCTAAGCTTGCTCCTTGTCAAGACCAATTGTCACTTAAAGTTCTTAAAGTTTCGGTTTTTGAAAAAATCGTTTGGATCTTGCGTTAATCTTTATTATCAAGATAACGGTTTTATATTGAGGGGGAACTACACATTTAGTCACAATTTTAGGAGGCTTGCCATCATCAAAAAGGGGGAATTTGTTGGACCATATAGTTTATATGTTTATGTTTTGATGATGTCAAGGTGATTTATATTTTATATACTTGTTACGTGTAATCGTTTGTTAAGTGTTTTAGAATTAACTTATTACAAACAAGCAACGAAGAGAATTGTGACAAATGCATGATAAGTTCAAGCCTTCGTTTAAAGATCAAACTGTTCAAAGATTCATTCAAGACTTATGTGAAGACGAAGTCCGTCTAAAAGATTAATCAAGCTTGGATGATGACGTAGCCTATACTCGAAAATCTCCTTGAAGATTAGAATAGTATAGGTGATTATCTCGTAATGGTAATCAAGAATGAGTTTCTTGAATTAGTAAAGTTATAGCTTTGCAGCTATAACATTACTAGTAAAAGAGCTCAATGTTATAGCTCTCCTACTATAACATTGAGATGCTGAGTTTTTATACACAACTTATAATTGTTTCGAAAATTGTTTTATCATTATTTAAAGTTTATTTTAAATGTTTTAATGAAAGTATTTATATAATAAAGCCCGGTTTAGTGAGGAGTCCGGCTTTGTATTAAACGTTAATTAGTAGTTGTAATGGATCAACTTATGAGTTGGATTTGCTACTAATTAGGGTTTCAACATAGCCTCTCTTAAAACCTAAATTCTAATCATATGTTAAGACTAGGGTTTGCACGAGTCACGAGGCACATGAGCCGTGACATATCGTGTTACCTAGGGTATATTAGGTCAAGATTTTATTCTATAATAATTCTTTACATATCTTATATATCTTACTTAATATATTTGTTTATGCTAAAAGATATTCTTGTTTTAGGAAATCTTATCATAATCTTAGAATTTATAGTAAAGATAATATTTGGAAAGATTATATTCTATCTCTTAGAATATTCTTTATTATCTTTTAAGGGTTTTAGGAAAGAGATAATAAGAAGATATGATTTGCTTTTATATCTTGTTATTTCGGCTATTAGGGTTTGCACTAAACCGTGTAGCCTACTCCTTCCTTCCCTATAAATACTTTGCTATTTACAACATTTAAAATAGAGACCTTAAGCATAAAAATTGATTTCATCTTTACAAAGCAAACCGTGTGTTTTCAAAGAAAAACCATTTTGTTATTTTGAAAGGTCGTGTGTTTTAAAACTCGCATACTTGTTCTTATTTTATCGTTATAAGATAATAGTGCTTAGTTGATTTCTTAACTTGTTCATTAACGTGAACCTTTGTTAGAATCATTAGTGCTTTCTTATTAGCGTAAGTTAGTCACTCGAGTATTTAACGGTACTCATTGAGTTACAGCTAGAGTTAGTTGTACGAGTTGGGTTAGTAAATTTGTAATCCGTAGAAAGGTACTAAATTTATTAATCGAGAATAGTGGACGTAGGTTTCGACTTGTGAAACTGAACCACTTCAAAAACCGTGTGTCTCTTCGTTCTTTTGCTTGCTTCATTTATTTCGTTTACTTTCATTAGTTGATTAGTTAAAGTTTAATCAATAAACTTTAAATAATCAATTACATATACATTATCGAAAAAGCTTTAAAAAGTTTTAAATCCTCAATTCACCCCCCCCCCCCCCTCTTTAGTATTTTGGATCAATAGACTCTTCACTCTCTCTCTTTCGTTCTTTCGTTTATTTTGTTCTTACTCATTCATTAGTTAATTAGTTAAAGTTTAATCAATAAACTTTAAATAATTAATTATATTCATACAATCGAAAAAGTAGTAAAAGTTTTAAATCCTCAATTCACCCCCCCCCCCCTCCTCTTGAGTATTTTGGATCGATCGACTCTTTAATGTTTTTCAACATTCGTGAACTCGTTCGTCCACTCTTTGAGACGGTTTTCAAAAGCATCCATAATTTTGAAATTTTTTTTAGAAGATATGGGAGTTTTTGTGTGATAGACGGAATAAAGATGAAGGAATTGTGTGAATAATAGCTTCCCCGAAGTCTCTATTTATACTAAACGTTGTTTCCTAATGTCTGTGGAGGTCTGATCAGCTGGGGAAATGGCGCAGCATCTGCTGCGCCTCTTCGAAGAGTCGCAACTCTGGCTGCGCTTCTTCCCCAGGCTTTTTTCCGTGATTTTCAGATTTGGATCTTTCCTAATTTGTTTTTGCTATAATTTTCTATTCCTATAGGGTATTATTTTGGTAATTCTACCAAATTACCATGCTTTATGTTTCATAATTCTTCGGGTTCGCTTTTCGAGACGAACTCGGCATTTTCGCCAAACGGGCACACTTACTCATTTTTTATTTATTTTTTGTAGGGGAATCATTTCAATCCTCGTTTTCAATACTTTTCACACTTATACATTTCTTTTTAAGTTTTTTTTTAGGGGATAGCCCTCCCTACCGTCCGGTCATTTTTGCTCATTTATGGGCATTTTTGCCCATTTCTATGCATTTTTTGGGCATTTTTGTCAGTTTTGCTCATTTTCGGGCACTTTTTTTACTTTTTCTCATTTTGCGCCAATTTACGCCATCCATATGCTATGTGTTTTATTTGTAAATTCTATGTAAATTTCGGCAGCATGACGGCACAAACCGTCACCTACCAAACCTGTTTTTTAAGGTAACCTGCAGGAACAGCAAACACCCAGCAACAAAAGCACTCAGGCCATTATATATACAACCAAAAGGCGATATATACGTCAAACTGGGGGCTCTCACCCAAAATAGGTCCGAAAAATCCAAAACGAAGTCCAAAATGTACAAAGTATATACAAGACAACAACAAAAAAAAGGAAAGCAGCTACTCCTTGTCACCACTCAGCTCAGCTACGGTCGCCTCGAGAGCAGCGATCTCAGCGTCCCTGACCTCCAACTCCCTCAACAGACGAGCTGTCTCCTCTCGGGACTACGCCAGCTCACGCTCCAGGTCACACTCTCTCTACAAGTGATGAGAAATGCCTCATTTCAATCATTTCGAAACAAATGCGAGAAATTGCAATAAAAATTCGAAATATCAATAAAATAAAACTAGGAAGAGAAAGAGAGGTTCCTACCTGTCGCCCTCGGCTGCCTACAAGTGCCTCGATGGTCGTGGCCCGTAGCCGGTTGGCCATCCACCACAGCGCCACATACTGAGACAGTGCCACCTGCATTTTAAATGACAAAAAGGTTCAAGAAAAAGAATAAAAGCATTCTTATGCAAATAAGACAAGTAAGACTGCCAAAGTTGGGGGCTTACCCTCCTCACTAGGTGCTGCCACTCTCCTAGGCCAGCGTCCGTCACCTCCTCGCCGAAGTCGCGAATCTCCGAGATCGTCGTCATCCCCGCCGCGTCAGTATACTCGAGGGTCTCTGGGTAAGCTGGGGGCTCGATGCCTGCCACCTCGATCGCTTACGGGGTTCAAATAGCTTTTTATTTGACGATCATTCATTTGTCAAATCAATTCAAAAGCAGGAAAAGTAAGATACTTACCACGATCGGTCAGAACGCCAACCTCTGGTGAACAAACTCAGAGTACTCCTCACCAGGAAGGAGAAGGGCGTCACCGCTAGCGTTCGCCAAGTTAGCCTCTCTCTGAGCGTCAGAGGGCTCCCTGAACAACATCCGTGGAGGATCGATGGGAACCGCGAAAGTGTCACGAGAGCACTGACGAGTCAAACGCTTGCCCAGGTACCACACAGGTCCCATTGACGTCCTCAGCAACAACCGACTCGAGCTCCTAGGCCGAAGGACCTCAGCCACGAAGGCTGGAGCGTCAGGGTAGTCCACCAAAGGTCTAGGCACCCACTAAAAGAAGCAAACGAGGGGTCATTCCTATGATCGGCTCTAAGCAATCAGGAAAAGGGGTCGTTCCTATGGTCACTTCTAAAATAAGAATAAATAAAGGAAAATTAATCAAAAGTACTTACGCTCTCCAACTTCAGGGCATTCACGCCCCTCCGATAGACATCGTAAGAAGAGCGTTGGCTCTTCCTACGGCACACTACCCAGTCTCTCACAACCGGGTATGCTCTCGGCTCAGGCTCCGTCCTCTTGGGCGCAAAGCCGGGAAAGTAGGAGTACACCCACGCCTGCAAAACAAAAATAATCGATAATGATCTTTTATAATTCAATAGAAATGGAATGAATGAAGAAATAATGATCTTTCATAAATACATAAGTAAAGGTTCATACCTCCAACAAGAGTCCAGGACCGACAGTAGCAGGAGAAGTCCCCTTCTCTATCAGCTCAGGACGTACCATGGCCTTCATGTAGCGAGTGAGGACCGCAAAGCCAGGAGTAACCCAGTCCCGCCGACCTAGGCTACTAAAGTCAGAAAGAAAAGGAAGAAGCTTCATCGACAGCCTCTCCTCCTTGTCTCCGAGGTAAATCGAAGACAAGAACCACCACAGCCACAAGCGAGCCCTCTGCTCCGCAGTACAAGCAGGAGGAGCCACCTTCCTCCCATCCATCATCACCGCAGCCGGGGTCCTACCCGCAAAGTACTCCCTGACATAAGAACTCGGCACCAACCCAGGAACGCTGGCAGCACCCTCCGCCAGGTTCCAGCCGATCAGCCTCCTCGTCTCGGCCGAGTCCACTCTCATGGCCGTCAACGGCCACCCCAGCACCTCCTCTCCGCACGGCAGACTCGAGATCATGTCATAGTCCTTCAGAGTGACCCTGACCTCTCTAAAAGGCATATGGAAGGTCGAGGTCGTGTCCCAGTACCGATCAAGGAAAGCTCGAATCAAGCAAAGGTTAGCCCGAATCCTCCTTTCCCTGATCGCCCTCCACGCTCCCACCAAAGCTCCGAAGGCTCCCAACTCGATGATGGCCTTCTCCTCCCCTGACGGTATCTCAAAGGCATCCATCATCGTCTTGTAGCCGGAAAAGGACCTCATGTTCCCGACATCCTGCATCGATTCGATGAAAATTCTATCTTTAGCATGAGGCAAATAAGAAACGAAACGACAAACGAATAAGGAAGGTGAATAAAAAATGACAAGTTCGAAATTTACCAGACTCCTCGCCGTCCTGTAGGACAGGTGGCTCTCTGCCGCCCAAATGAGATTTCTACCATCCCATTTCTCGGCCCACTTGGGTGCATCCACTAACTGGCGACCACCACGTCCCACATTGGCCCGCCTCGGGACCTCCTTAGCCTCCTCCTCAACCACCTCCTCTCTCTCACCCCCTAAAAGAGCGAGAGAAGGGTCGAAGTCTACGTCCATGTTCATGGGACCCTCCCCGACGTAGAAGGAATGTCACCTGCAAAATTAAGGTAAATTAGGCCATGTTAAGCCACGACAAGCCTTGATAAGGTCGTTTCAAGTGTTTTCAAGCCCTAAAAGTGGCCTTTTCTCGCCATCTTTGGCCATTTCTGTAACACCCCCATATCCGAGTGCCTTACCCGGACCACTCAGGTATGAAGACATCACCATCTCGGTTGCCCGAGGTATGATAATCAAATAAACAAAACAGAAACAACATTTATTATAAGTAATTTAATGAATAAGTACAATCCTTGAAACCCAAACTGAAAGTACAATACATTATTCCAAACTAACTGTTCTCAACTGAAATAGAAATAAAAGCTAAACTACAATGCGAAGACTCTATCGTCATGTCGTGGCCATCCCACCTATCCCCGTATCATCTCTATACCTGCTCAATATCTGCTCACCATCCCCGAATGGATCACCGCAGTTTTACAAAACAACACCGGTCGATCACTAATCACACAATCAAAATAGATAACAACAATAAGACAAACAGACAAATTTGAACCGCCACACACACACACACATCCAACCAACCGTCTCAATCATCGATCGTCCACTGGACCAGACCACCGCGCCATGGGGGGACCGCAGCCGTTCCTACCTAAGCCCCGCTCATCGTACGAGCGATAACCCTGTCCATTAATGTGCACATCCCCTTTCGTGGCGGGTTCCACGAAGGGCGAAACTAGGGCGTGAGATCACTCCCGCAAGTGACCCCACTCAGCCGAGAACGCATCTCGAGAACCATCACAAACACAACCACAATCACAATCACAATTACAATTACAATCATCATATCAATCAACTAACTACAGCACATCACCAATATCCCATTATGGGACTAATACTGAGTAGGAAATCCTACCTGGAAAGCACAACACGCAGACGGTATCTACAGCTGTCTCAAAACGCCTCTTCTACGAATTCTCCTCCTAACATATAACACATAAAGACTACTATTCAAATACTACTCATAACAATCCCCAAATCCCAAATTAGGGTTTCATCAACCTTAACAAAACAGTATATAAATTATATTAAAAGCTTACCCTCGACGCAAGGAATCCAACGACACAAACTACGACGCAATCCGACCGTCTGAACTCCGGGAATTGTCAAGAACGCGATTAGGAAGAAGACAAGTTGCTTTCTCTCTTAAACAGGTTTTAGGTTTTGTAAAAAGTGATTTAGAATAAAGACGAATTGATTTAAATACCTTAATCGCGTAATTAACAAAACCCGAGAAAATTCCCCCGATAAACCTGACACTCGATCGAGTACCCAAGGTACTCGATCGAGTACCCGACTCGATCGAGTGCCCCAAATACTCGATCGAGTGCCCAACAGTCGAAAACTATTTTATTCTGCAACATACCCTTACTCGACAGAGTAAGGGCTACTCGATAGAGTACCCCCAAGACCATAAATACGGAGTATTACAGTCTTCCCTCCTTAAAAGGAACTTCGTCCCCGAAGTTCAAACCACTACCAAACAAAGGTACTCCCATAAGCTTCCCGACTCGAAGGTCAACATAAACACAACGTAAAACATGTTACTAACCCAACTTATCCCGACAAGCATACCGACACAACATATATAAAAGGGTGTAAAAACTCTTAAAACTCTCGCGATCATCTCCTACCCCCCTAAAAGAAACAAGGTTACGTCCTCGTAACCATACATACCTGATCAAAAAGGAAAGGGTAACGCTCTTTCATGATATCCTCCGCCTCCCATGTAGCTTCCTCAGTCTCATGGTTAGACCAAAGGATCTTAAGCAAAACTGTCTCACCACTCCTGGTCTTTCTAACTTTTCGGTCTAGGATCTGCTTAGGCACCTCAAGGTATGATAAAGACTCATCCAGCTCTAAGCTTTCTGCCTCCAACACATGTGACGGGTCACTCACATACTTCCGCAGCTGCGATACATGAAACACATTATGCACTCTCTCCAAAGCAGCCGGTAAAGCCAAACGATAAGCCACTTCCCCAACTCGCTCTACGATTTCATAAGGCCCTATAAACTTCTGACTTAGCTTGCCTTTCTTCCGAAACCTCATGACTCCACGCATAGGAGACACTTTCAGAAGAACCTTGTCCCCAACCTGAAACTCTATGTCCCGACGATGTAGATCTGCATAACTCTTCTGTCGATCCTGAGCTGCTCTCATCCGTTCCCTGATCATCTTAATCTGCTTCCACCATCTCATGTACCATCTCTGGTCCTAAAACCACTTTGCCTCAAAGACTATCGTCCCAACAGATTGGACTCCTACACCTCCTCCCATACAAAGCCTCAAACGGTGCCATTCCTATACTTTGGTGTGATAGTGTACATTTGTTGTAAGAAAACTCTATCAAGTCCAACCTCTGCTCCCACCTACCACCAAAATCCATCACACAAGCTCGCAACATATCCTCAAGAGTCTTGATTGTTCTCTCGTCTGCCCATCTGTCGCGAGGATGAAATGTCAGTACTCATCTTCAAAGTTGTTCCCAACGATTCCTGCAACTCCTTCCAAAACCTTGATATAAACCTCGCATCTCTGTCAGACACTATGTCCTTAGGGACTCCATGTAACTTAAGCACGTTCTTTCGATAGGCCATAGCCAGTTGTGCCTTAGTCCATATATCTTTCATTGGAACAAAGTGAGCTGACTTGGTCAACCGATCCACTATCACCCAAATCATATTGTTACCTTGTTGACTCTTAGGTAAACCCACAATGAAATCCATGGAAATGGATTCCCACTTCCACTCAAGCACCTCCAAAGACTGAACCTTACCTTGTGGTCTTCTCTGTTCCCCTTTAACTCTCTGGCATGTCAAACAACGGGACACAAACTCAGCTATCTCTTTCTTCATCCCGGGCCACCAAAACGTTTTCTTCAAATCTTTGTAAAGCTTGTCTCCACCGGATGAACTGAATATGGTGTGCAATGCGCTCATCATGATTGTCTTTTTCAACTCCTCGTCATTAGGAACACACCACCTACCATCAAACCTCAAGCTACCATCTCAGATGAATGGAAAACCGGACACCGTCCCTTTCTCTACTCCGCTCTCCACTCCACTATCTTAGGATCCAAAGCCTTGTTTACCTCGAATATCATCATAAAACTCCATGTGTCTTTGTCATATCACCCATAGCATCCCCTTTTCTCGCATCATATGAATCCCAAAGCTCGCTACCTCATCTCTTAGCCTCATCAAAGATAGAGTGTACACGGGAATGTACACTCTTTCTACTCAAAGCATCAAGAACAACGTTGGCCTTTCCTTCATGGTAGATGATTTCCATGTCGTAATCACCAATCAGCTCCATCCACCTCCTCTGTCTCATGTTCAACTCCTTCTCATGTGAAGATGTACTTGAGACTCTTGTGATCCGAAAATACCTTAAAGATTGCTCCATAAAGGTAATGTCTCCAAATCTTGAGAGCAAACACCACCGCACCCAACTCCCGGTCATGAGTAGGGTAGTTCTCCTCATAAGGCTTCAACGCCTAGAAGCATGGCGATCACTTTACCATTCTACATCAACACACATCCCAACCCATTCTTGAAGCATTTGTATAAACCTCGAAATTCTCGCTCCCTTCGTAATGCCAAGACAGGGAGCCGTGGTCAAACGCTCCTTTAATGTTTGGAACGCCTTCTCACAACTCTCATCCCAACGAAACCTGTTCTCTTTCCTCATCAACGCTGTCATCGGTCTAGCTATCTTGGAGAAATCTTTCACGAACCGCCTGTAGTATCCAGCTAAACCCAAGAAACTCCTCACCTCAGCAACATTCTTCGGTGCTTCCCACTTTGTCACTGCCTCAATCTTCGCCGGATCCACAGCTACCCCATCTTTAGAGATTACATGCCCTAGAAAAGCAACTTTCTCCAACCAAAACTCACACTTAGACAGTTTAGCATACAACTCATGATCTCTCAAAGTCTGCAACACTATCCTCAGATGCTCCTCATGCTCCTCCTTAGTCTTTGAGTAGACTAAGATATCATCGATAAACACTACTACGAACTGATCCAAGAACTGTCTGAAGATCCTATTCATCAAATCCATAAACACTGCCGGCGCATTGGACAACCCAAATGGCATCACCACATACTCATAATGGCCATACCTCGACGTGAAAGTCGTCTTTGGTATGTCCACATCTCTAATCTTCACCTGATGGTATCCCGACCTCAAATCGATCTTAGAAAAGACCGTTGCACCACTCAACTGATCAAACAGTCATCTATCCTTGGCAAAGGATACTTGTTCTTTATCGTCACCCTGGTTCGACTCCGGTAATCTATGCATAACCTCAAAGTTCCATCCTTCTTCTTCACGAAAAGAACTGGTGCTCCCAAGGCGATACACTTGGTCTAATGTATCCCTTCTCTATCAAATCATCCAACTGCTTCCTAAGCTCCTCCATCTCCTTAGGACCCATACGGTACGGTGCCTTAGAGATTGGCCCCGTCCCTGGCTTCAACTCAACGGTGAAATCTATCTCCCTCTTCGGTGGCAACCCGGAATCTCCTCTCGGAAAGACATCTGCATACTCTCCCACCACCGGTATCTCGTCAAATCGCTGGGGCTTTCTATCCGGTCATCTCTCACGTGGCACAAAATCGAGGACATCCCTTCCTCGGATACAACTTCAAAGTGACAATTTGCATCAACTTAACTTTGGGTTTGACTAGAAACCCACGATAAGACACACTTACACCCTTAGGACCTCTTAGGGACACTTTCTTTTGATGACAGTCTATCTTAGCCTTATACTTCCCTAACCAATCCATCCCAACTATCATCTCAAAACCATTAAAAGGAAACTCTAGCAAGTCTACAGGGAAATCGACTTGCCCAACTATCAAAGATACATCTCTAAACAACCTCCCACACGATACGGACTCACCCGAAGGTATGAAAACTTGCTCCCTAACGCACTCATATACCCTCGGCCCAATCGCTTTACATGACTCGAAGACACAAACGACCGAGAAGCCCCCGAATCAAACAAAACAAACGTAGGAATACCATTAACAAGGAATGTCACCTGATAACGTGCGCATCCTCCTCACCGCCTTCTTGTCCATCATGAACAACTTGCCACATCGTCTTCCGCCCACCTCCACTGGACAAAGATTAGTGATGCGGTCGGCTTATCACCCGACCCTTGATTGTTGTTGTTGTTCATCGGTGTCTTCGATAAGAATTACCGCCGTTGCGGTTGCCTCCACTCGATAGCTCGACTTCCCGGTTTGGCCATGATCCACTGGTCCATTGCTCGCAAAGCTCTGTGCGGGTCTCGAAAGAAAGATCCCGGTGCGCTCGTGCACTCATGTCTCTTGTGGCCTACGCCACCACAACCAAAGCAGGTCACTCCCCAACTGTTGCTCACACTCCCACGACCTCGCCCAAAGGAAGTTCCAAAGACTAAACCCGAACCGAAAGAAAATCCCTTAGATTGATTGTGGTTGCCTTTCTTGAAATTAGATTGGCCACCACCCTCGCTCTCCGACTTCCTCTTCTCACCACCGGACCTCTCCCGAGCCATCTCCACTAGCCTCTCGCCTCTCCCGGCCCTCTCATATGCTTCCTTCACATCGCAAGGACTCCCACGGGTAACTTATCCATAATCTTCGTGGTTAGCCCTCTCTCAAACCTCAAGGCGATTCTCCTCACTCAAACCCATGTCCTCGATATCTGGATTTCTCATTGAACCGCTGTAGTACTCACCACAGACATCTCATCAGTCATCTTAAACTTGTCGAACTCCTCTCTCAACTTACTCCTCACATGTTCTGGTACGAACTCCTTCCTCACAGCCCTACGAAACTCCTCCCAAGGTATAGCAGGTAACCCCTGGTTGGTATATATCTCCTTGGCACTCACATGTTCTGGTACGAACTCCTCCCTCAGATAGAATGCATCCTGATCCACTCTCATCTCATCAGGACAGCGAACTAAATCCAGTATGTTCTCCATCTCCCTCAGCCAACTATCAAGGTGGTTAGGCTCCTCAACCCCCTTGTACTCCTTCGGGTTAAACCTCGCGATATAGAGGCTGACTTTAGCGTGGTCAACCTCCTTCTCCTTACTCTTATCCTTGTCCTCGTTTACTCTCTTCAGGGTCTCTGTAAGAGCGTCTTGGTGTTCCAACATCTTAACGATGTCATCTGTAGTCATAAGCTCAGCTCTCGCGTACAAGGCATTTCTCTTGGGCGGCATCTTGAAGCTATAAAGGAAAGGGATAAACATAAACACGCGTACTAAACCTCAAAACACGAACACGCGTTGCCCAGAACCCACTCGATCGAGTATCCAAACCCACTCGATCGAGTAACGGGCTACTCGATCGAGTGCCCCCATGTACTCGATCGAGTACCCAAACTCCAAGCAAACAGGACCTTCCGATCTCATACACACTCGATCGAGTATCTAGGCTACTCGATCGAGTGATTTCTACTCGATCGAGTACCCCTAGTTACTCGATCGAGTGCCCCAAAGCTCGATTACGGTCTCACCCGTCGCCCAAACCTACCCGATCGAGTCAGTCTCACTCGATCAAGTACCCCCAATACGTAAGAGATACCCGCATATTACGTCACATACTAACATGCTAAATTTATAAATCATATTATATTATCATAAACATGTTACGCATCCTTCTACTAACTACGAATTCATTTCATTACGCTATTAAAAGCCACATCGTAAATCATTCAACTTGTTATCACTCATTAACATGTTCAACATATAATCATTCTCTTTCACATGCTCAACCTCCTACTTCAACACCAAACAATCACACACTTCATCACTTTGTTGCACAAATTAAACAATCACACAGACGACTCAACAAACACGTTCCCATGTGACCGGTTCAAAGTTGTAGGGCGACCCCTCGCGACTTTAGGACGTCTCCCAAGCCTTTGCACTAGCTCCTACAACTTTTACCCCGGGTTCATTTTAATTGACTCCCTATGTTCATTAAGTTCATTGGTTACAGGTTTCAGGATCGTCGCTCTGATACCATTTGTAACACCCCCATATCCGAGTGCCTTACCCGGACCACTCAGGTATGAAGACATCACCATCTCGGTTGCCCGAGGTATGATAATCAAATAGACAAAACAGAAACAACATTTATTATAAGTAATTTAATGAATAAGTACAATCCTTGAAACCCAAATCGAAAGTACAATACATTATTCCAAACTAACTGTTTCTCAATCGAAATAGAAATAAAAGCTAAACTACGATGGAAGACTCTATCGTCATGTCGTGGCCATCCCAGCTATCCCCGTATCATCTCTATACCGCTCAATATCTCGCTCACCATCCCCCGAATGGATCACCGCAGTTTTACAAAACAACACCGGGGTCGATTAATCACACAATCAAAATAGATAACAACAATAAGACAAACAGACAATTTGAATCGCCACACACACACACACATCCAACCAACCGTCTCAATCATCGATCGTCCCACTGGACCACCACTTCTGGGGGACCGCAGCTGCCTTCCTACCTAAGCCCCGCTCATCGTACGAGCGATAACCCCGTCCATTAATGTGCACATCCCCTTTCGTGGCGGGTTCCACGAAGGGCGAAACTAGGGCGTGAGATCACTCCCGCAAGTGACCCCACTCAGCCGAGAACGCATCTCGAGAACCATCACAAACACAACCACAATCACAATCACAATTACAATTACAATCATCATATCAATCAACTAACTACAAAGACATCACCAATATCCCATTATGGGACTAATACTGAGTAGGAAATCCTACCTGGAAAGCACAACACGCAGACGGTATCTACAACTGTCTCAAAACGCCTCTTCTACGAATTCTCCTCCTAACATATAACACATAAAGACTACTATTCAAATACTACTCATAACAATCCCCAAATCCCAAATTAGGGTTTCATCAACCTTAACAAAACAGTATATAAATTATATTAAAAGCTTACCCTCGACGCAAGGAATCCAACGACACAAACTACGACGCAATCCGACCGTCTGAACTCCGGGAATTGTCAAGAACGCGATTAGGAAGAAGACAAGTTGCTTTCTCTCTTAAACAGGTTTTAGGTTTTGTAAAAAGTGATTTAGAATAAAGACGAATTGATTTAAATACCTTAATCGCGTAATTAACAAAACCCGAGAAAAACCCCCGATAAACCGGACACTCGATCGAGTACCCAAGGTACTCGATCGAGTACCCCTTTCTCGATCGAGTGCCCCACTACTCGATCGAGTGCCCAACAGTCAGAAACTATTTTATTCTGCAACATACCCTTACTCGACAGAGTAAGGGCTACTCGATAGAGTACCCCCAAGACCATAAATACGGAGTATTACAATTTCTTTCGAAACCCGACCACTTATGTGGGATAGTGGGTCAAGTCAAGTCTAAGTTCAAGCCTAGTCATGGGTTTGAGTCGAAATTTCGGCAACATTTCGCTATAATAGCGATTATGCCCTAGAAAAGTGTCCTGAAAAAGTCATCGCAAATCAAAAATACGACATGGTAGGAAGTTCACCCATTACACAAGGGTTCCAGAAAACCAAATTTCATCAAAAATGGACAATCCTAAAGACATTTTCGAAGCAATTTTCGAAACAGCTGAGAAACCGTCTCAATTTCGCTCAAATGCTCAATACTTGACGAAAATTCAAAAAGAATACATGGTTATGTTCCTAACATTGCCAATTATCCATTTCTAGTGTCAATTTTATCAAACAAATCCAATAAGGGCAAAACCCCCAAATTTTCAACATAAAGGGGAGGGGAAACCCTAATTTTTCGGCTCTAAATTGATCAAAAACAATAATTAAAAGCAAGAAAATGATGCATACCTCTATTAGTCATGATTAATGGAACGAGTTGATCAAATTTTGACGGAAATTTGTCGGAATTTGAGAGAATTTAGAGAGGATTTGTGTTTTGTTAATTATGAATAATACATGGTTTTTTCGAGTTTTTACTCAGACAGGGACAAACCCGGGAAAAGACGCGGCACCTGCTGCACCTCTTCCAAGAGCCGCAGCTCTTGCTGCGCTTGTTCCCCAGCTTCCCTCCAGCTCAATTTTCAAAAGTTCGTTATAAGTTTGTTATTTGTGGGCCCATCTTTGGTGCGGCTCTTCTCCGACATCTTATATCATATGTTTGGTTCTTTGGACATTTACTTTTGTCCAGATCCATATTTTGCCAAGACAGACTGCAAACCGTCATGACGTTTTTATCTCCCAGCAAAGATTTTTATCAGGATTTTGCTTGCAACAACGAGCGGATTTCCAGCGGTGCTTAGGACGCGCCATTATTAGTCAAGCCTCCTTGACGGTGTTTTGAGACACACCTTTATCGATACCTTTTTATCCAACGAGAGTTCATGACAGCCGATTGCACTTCTCGAGAGATGGAGTTTATTTGGAAACAGACACAAGCAGATTCCCAGAAATGATTCAATCCAGACATAATCATCAGCATATTTCCCGACGAGAGTTCGCTTGAGACCGACGCAAGCAAATTCCCCCCGGCAGTTTCTACCGACGTCCTGCTGTTCTCAATATAATTCGTTTCAGATGATCCTTTATTCTTTCAGACAACTTTGAGATAGTCTTTTCAGTAACCTTCAAAATCCCTGTTACCCCTAATGCCTTCAGACATCAAGTTATCTTCAGACCAGAGAGTTTTTATCGAAGCGTCTTCGGTCTCGTTTCACCCAGGGGTATCTCAGGTATGGTTTCTTCTTATGGTTGGCGAGCTTCCTTATGTAGTCTAATGGACTTTAAATGACCCTCCCTCATAGTCGATAGACTCTAAAATGTTTTCGACGACAGGTCCTTGGTTCAGACCCCTTGAGCCGCCTCGCGTCGCCATAGTCGTCAGGTTGTAATCTTTGATTGACCTGATGGCTATACTTTGAATTTCGCCTTGTCCAAGCCTCAGTCAAAGTGGGGGCTCTGTAGATACCTCATTTCTACACCTTTCGCTAACCACCCAGTGATGATTGGGCCGCATGTTTGGTACGCGGAACGATTTATGACAGTCTGTAAGTTTATCGTCAAGTGATGGCTCAAATACTTGTGTCTACCCCTTGGTCTTCATCTACGCGCCGATACGGTCGTTTTGACAGTAATTAGAGTTCATTTGGAGTCCGGGTCAAAAACCGCTTTATTTTCTAAGAAACCGTTTAAAATGCCGAGTCGGAATGTCCTAGAATATTCCGGATATTTATTCCATAAATTAATTTTATATCTTTTGGTAAAATATATCCCATAAATCTTATTTTAAGAAATAAGGAAGTAGAGATCCACCGCAATTCCCTAAAAGAAACGCGAAATTCTTTCTTCCGTTGCAGGAGGAAACCTCTCCTGGGAAATGACGCAAAGATCTCTGCGCCTCTTGGAAGGATCGCAGCAGCTGCTACGCCCTTTCCCCAGCTCGTTTCTGCCTGTTTTTAGATTTTTCCGTGATTTGTTTCCAAAGTTTGAGTCATTCCATAACTCTTCATATTTTTTAGTATAAATAGGGACCTTCGTTCCACATATTTTTCACGCGAGTGTCCGCCCTTCTCTTCTCCCTTTGCATTCTAAGACCGTGCTCTAAGCTTTCGATGCCTACGTGCTTGATCAATCAACCATGTAAGCTCAGATCATTCTGAGTTCCAGTCACGTTGCATGACCGACTAATTTGACCACTACACATCAATCAATTTAATCTAAATCCTCTAACGAGGGAACCTTTCTACATACATTCGAGTTGAGCAATCACTAAAACGTTAACTTAGTTAATCTCGTTTCGTCAAACATGTAAGTATGAGGGTGTAAATCCCATCTTTTTTATTGTATTTTTATTTTTATACCAATTATTGTAAGATTTACGTCAAAAGTATGTTTAAAACCGACTTCTAAAACTCCTTTATCAAACCGTTTTTTTACGGATCAGCAGTAACCAGACGTCGAGAAGAAACGCAAGAAGAATGCGCCTCTTGAAGAGTCGCAAAGATCTCTTTGCGCTCTTCCAGAGGTCGCCATTCTTCTCGCTCTTCTTCTTCTTCCTCGGTTTTTCTGTTGATTTCGTTCCTTATATTTTACTTTCTTATTTTCTTTTCTATCTTCATACATAATAATTTTAATAAATTCTTAATAATCATCAGGTTTTATTTGCGACTTAAATCCCTAATAATCAATATTTGCGGGTTTTCGTCATTAAATCAAACCCGGATTTTAGAGACTTGATTTGTTCATATCAAATTTCTGGAATTCGACCTTTGTACATGTTTTCATCGTTTATTTTAAGTTTATTAGTTCTTTCAAAATCGTTTCCTTCCTTCAAATTAAGCCTAATCCGTTTAACCCGTTTTAATTCATGTTTATTGCTTTTATGACGGTTCCATATATAATTAACATGTTAAATCAATTTCACTTGAGTCGAATATCGATAATTAATCATTAAACACACCAATGAATATTAACTACCTGTAGTTCTGACTTCACAGCCATAACTCAACCCAGGAACAGACGCAGTGATAGTTGCGCCTCTTCCAAGGGACGCAGCAATGTTGCGCCTGTTCCGGGATGAGTTCTGTCCCTGAATTTCCGTTCTTGTTTTGAGTTAATCCTTTAATTACGTAATTAATTGACTATTAGTCATAATATAACCCTTTATCTGTCCATATTTTCCTACCTTATTTGTTTTCCTTCCTTTTACTCAAATCGTCCGTCTTAAATATATTTTTGACATAAATCAATTAATTCTTCGTAATTCTTTGTAATTTTAATTATCGCTATTTATTTCTTTTATTTATTATGGATGTTTATTCGTTTTTCACATGTAATCAATTTTAAACTCTAATTCGACATTAATAAGTGCTAATTATTTGTTCACCGACATAGTTAATTCTCACATGTTAGGATCAAAACGTTGGATGCTGCATTGCATACATATAATCGACAACATATCAAATACGAACGATTTCCCTAATCATTAGTAGAGGCCGCTATCGAGGCGGGCGGGATTAGGTGTTCAGTAAAAGGACTTCCTAATACGTACCCTCACCCCTTACCCCAGATCTCTGTGAAATGTTCATTGGTATCCACGAGAGTCATTCTAGACATAGAATGCTAAGGGTAACGAGTTCTTAGTGTTCATGTCACTACTTTGTGTCTTGACATGACACGAGATATTCGAACGGTTCCAATCTCCCACAAAAATTGGTGGCGACTCCACAAATGCAAACGCTTGTCCCAAGCGCCCCCGTGGACCCCTGTGTCCACACAAAGCAGTTAGCATCAGTAAGGCAGCTTATTTCATGTATATACAAAGTTGTTTAATGCACATAGATAGTTATTTGATGCATATACAAGGTTGGTCCAGGAATTCATAAGACTATTGCACCCCAAACTGAACAGTGATTAGCTTCAGGAAGACAACTTATTTCATGCATATACATGGTTGTTTAATGCACATAGAGTGTTTTTTTATGCATCTACAAGATTACGCCATGCATTCATAAGTCAATTGCACCCGAAACCCACCGGTAATGAGAATCAGAAAGGCAGTTTATTTCATGCATATACAGGCTTGGTTAATGCACATAGATTGCTTTTTTATGCATCTACAAGTCATGCATTCTTAAGTCTATTGGACCCCAAACCCTGGCAATTATTAAGTCTATTGGATCGCGGGTCTGCCTAATCCAACCCTTAACCCTTTCTCTAGTTATTGTCATTCGAACGGGAGGAAAACCAAAAGACATTCTAGAGGGGCAGAGTGAACCCTTTTTCGGGACGAGATTACAAATAGGGGCTCGGGTATCCTAAAACGGGACGCCTAATCCAACCCTAAACCCTTTCCCTTGCTATTGTCATTCGAATGGGAGGAAAACCTAAAGACACCCTATAGAGGCAAAGTGAACCCTTTGGGGGACGGGATTAAAAATAGGGGTTCGGGTATCCTAACACGGGACGGGAAAAGGTTTAGGGTACCCTTTCCCTTGCTATTGTCATTCGAACGAAAGGAAAACCTAAATACACCCTAGAGGGGCAGAGTGAACTCCTTTTTGGGGACGGGATTACAAATAGGAGCCCGGGTATCCTAAAACGGGACGGTAAAGGGTTTAAGGTTGGATTAGGTGGACCGCTACTGCAGATCCGCCTAATCCAACCCTAAACCCTTTCCCTTGCAATTATTAAGTCAATTGGACTGGGTATCTTAAAGCGGGACGGGAAAAGGTTTAGGGTTGGATTAGGCGGACCGCTACCGCGGGTCCGCCTAATCCAACCCTAAACCCTTTCCCTTGCTATTGTCATTCGAACGAGAGGAAAACCTAAAGACACCCTAAAGGGGCAGAGTGAACCCCTTTTGGGGACGGGATTACAAATAGGGGCCAGGGTATCCTAAAATGGGACAGGAAAGAGTTTAGGGTTGGATTAGGTGGACCGCTACCGTAGGTCCGCCTAATCCAACCCTAAACCCTTTTCCTTGCTATTGTCGTTCGAACGGGAGGAAAACCTAAAGACACCCTAGAGGGGCTAAGCGAACCCTTTTTGGAGACGGGATTAAAAATAGGGGTTCGGGTATCCTAAAACGGGACGGGAAAGGGTTTAGGGTCCGCCTAATCCAACCCTAAACCCTTTCCCTTGTTATTGTCATTCAAACGGGAGGAAAACCTAAAGACACCCTAAAGGGGCAGAGTGAACCCTTTTTGGGGACGGGATTACAAATAGGGGTTGGTTAATGCATATGGATTACTTTTTGATGCATCTACAAGGATACTTGATGCATTCATAAGGGTATTGCACCCCAAACCATCACCATTAATATTGGAACAAACGACATGGACTGGAAATCTTTAAAAGGGACAGGAAAGGGTAAACTCTCGCCATTGTTGTTACCAGAAAGCATATCTGGTGCTACTTGCTCGGTAACTTTTGGTTAGATACGCGACTCCGTCGACTCGGAGGAATTTGTTCGGGTTCTGCAGCTGTAGTACTTGGTTTGAGAGGATTATCTATCAAAGTAAGTAGCGTCAAGAAGACGGCTTATTTCATGCATATACAGGGTTATTTAATGCACATAGATTGTTTTTTTATGCATCTATAGGCTGTTCCATGAATTCAGAAGTCTATTTCACTCCTAACCCTCTACGTTTACAATTAAACATGTAATTATGAAACAATGTAAGCTCGATGATTGACAAAATAAGGAAAAGAAACTTCATTAATAAAACATATCATCCATACATGACAAAGTTTTACAACATCCAAAATGAAAGAAAGCCGACTACATAATTATACAAGGGTGGCTTAATATATGGAATTATACAAGAGTACTATAAAAGACTGAAAATAGGGCAACTTTAACACCTGAACGGTTAAAGGCCTAAATACAAAGACATCAAAATGCCAAAAAGTGGTACAAACTTGAGCAGTTGAGTTATATATCGAGGAAAAAACCGAAAAAATATAAAGTTGGCCGAGTTGTTAACTCTGTTGAAATGGCAACTGCTATGTCACGTGCTGGAGATGGCGTAGCTAAAGCATGAAGCAACTCACTCACATGTGCGCGTTCAGCATCATCAAGAGCGTTAAGGTGTTCTCATTGAAAAGAATTTTTCATTTGTTGATGACGCAGGAGCTGCCAAATCTTCAGTCATAAAGTATTTGCATCTTTTATAAATTATTCTAGGATCCCTACGAATAATTCTTACATCATTGATATCATTGGTTCGTAGAGAAAGGCCATATGCATGTTTAATGCGAGGTGCACTTGGGTGTATGAGGAAAAGCTGAGACCAATTCCTACAGACCGACGCCATGTTTGCCTTACCTTCGTAACAATTAACTCGGTTAAATATGTTAGTCACTAGATCTTAATTATTGAAAACATCATCAAGTTGGGCTTGATAACGGTTGTCAGTGAGATGAACTTTGACTAAGGGATCAAATGACAAACTCATAGCCTCTTTTTTTTTCTCTTACGTAATTCTCGGCAAAAAGTGCTTTATATTCTGGAACAATATGGACTACCCACCCCTTAAACCAATTGACCATACTTGGCTATGTATAAGTAATTGGCCAGTAAGAGAATAACCTACAAGCATCACAAATTGAACTCTTGAATGAAAAAAGCATAAATAGAAACTAGTAAGGAAAAGAGTACAAGCATTCCGTCATTTGAAATATCACATTAAGCATGCAGAAAAGCACTAAGATAAATTTAGGAAATATCACATTAAGCATGCAATACAGGTATTGCATCCAAGTTTAGAGAGAGCATTAAAATGCAGTCTCTCATTATTTGGGGTAAGGGATGAAACACAAAAAACAGACGAAGCTATGCAGATTTTCTTACTCAACGTACTTTGGTCAACAATATCATTTATGCTTGAATTTGTTGGGTTTGGTGGGAAATAATCTTTCAGTGATCCGCCACCTTTTATTGGTGTTTTTTTTACTGGTGTTTTTTTCTTCCTTGTAACAGTCTTTCGCCTCATATCTGTGAATGCATTGACTGATGTTAACACGGGTGAAAATAGAAATTTTGGCTAATGCACAATCGAGAGCATTAAAATGTAAACAAAATATGCAGATTTTCCGAGTCAAGGGCCAACTACTAATTAAGCATTGGCACCTTATTGACAATGTACCAACTGCTAATTTTAAAGTGACACCTTATTTGATGCGCATGAACCTTATTTGATGCACATTGCACCCTATTTCATGCACACTGGACCTTATTTCATGCATGTACAGAGGACGGTATCTTAAAACCTAAGCCTAATTGGCTAAAAAAAAGTCGAAAACATCAAGCAACTACCAATGGACTATTGTTTCGTATCCGAGCAATACAGATCATTAAAACCAAAAGATCATCACAAATCCGCAAATTCAATTATAAAAAATTACTTGAACATGCAATCAGAACAAAAATGCAGAACTCGCTAAACTATAAGCAACATATAAACTATGAATTTCTATGCAAATGAGTTCAATGCATAGTCTTGACTTTTGACACAATCTGATGTTGCTGCAGAAAGACTTGAAAAATGTACAAATTTGATTCAAAATAAATTCAATGCGAATTGGTGACACAATCGATTATCATGCTGACACTTTAAAATTGTAATCCGTAGAACCTAAACCTATAGCGAACATCCAAAATCATCAAGCAAATTGACAGATCTTAGCAATATAGATCATTAATAATCCAGAGATCATCTAAATTCCACATTTTAGAAATGTAGAACAAAAACTCGAACATGCAGTCGAAAATAAGACTAGAAATCTAAGAATTCGTCATAGAATAACAATGAAAGACCTTAATTAGGAAAATTAATGCAAATTAGGGTTAATAGCTGGATAGGAATTGATGAATCTCGGGGGAAAAATACATGTATGATAAAATTAGAGTGGAATCGCCATTAATTTGAGAAGCATATTACCTTAATTTGTAGGAATGAGATTGATAAATCTCGCGAAAATGCTGGTGATGAATGAATTGAACCGTAATTTGAGAAGCAGATGATCGAAGAGTGATGATCGGAAACGATGAAGGTAGGAGAGTGATGATCGGAGACGATGATCGGAGAAGACGATCGGAAATGGCGACGGAGATGATGATAGTCGAAGAGAGAGAAGAAGATGAGTGAGAAAGTGGAAATGGGGAAATGATTGAGATTGAAGGGTTTGGGGGTGAGCAGCGTAAAATTATTATTATTATTATTATTAGTATTAGTATTATTAATTATTAATATTAGTATTAGTAGTATTATTAGTGGTTCTCATGGTTCTCATCATCCTAGTGGTTCTCATATGATCCCAAATCTATATATATATATATATATATAGAGAGAGAGAGAGAGAGAGAAAGGATCAACTAAGGCCACTTATATATTTGAGTCCATAAGTCCTTCTAAGGGTCATTGGATGGTGAAGATGGATGGCCAAGATCAACCTCCAAAAAGTGTGTTTATGGACTAATATCACTCATTCTCTCCTCTTTCACTAATCCTTCTAATTAATCACTAATTCACTATAACTTCTTTTCCTCTCATCCTCTTCTCTCACATATCACACAACTCATCTTCTCTCTAAAATCCCAAAAAATAAAAACCCAAAAAAACCAAATAAATAAAAAACCCCAAAACCCAAATAAATAAATAAAACCCAAAAAATTCAATTAAATCAAAAAACCCAAAAAATCCAATTAAATCAAAAAACCCAAATAAATCATTCATTCTTCTCTTCCTCATTCACCACCACCCACCACTATCCTACCCGACACCAACTCACCACCGCCGCCACCACACCGCCGCCACCGCACCGCCGCCACCTTTTTTTTTTTTTTTGTTCACCTCTGTTTTTTTTTTTTTTTCGTTTGGTGTTTATTTTTATGTTTTGAGTTGTTTTTTCCATTCATTTTTTTTGTTGTCTTTTATTTTCTTTTATTTTGTTACTTCTCGTTTTTTATTCATTTTCTCAAATCTCTTCTTGTTATACTTTTTTTTTAAGATTTCGGGTTTTAAATCTCGTTTTTTTTTTATGAGATACTTTTTTTTCATCTAAGATCTACTAAAATATTTTTCATAAAATTTGTTGTTTTAATCTTAGCCATATAAAAATTCTTATAATTTGTTGATTTTAATCTTATAATTGACTAAAGTTATACAAAAAAAGACTGAAGTTATACAAAAATTGACTAAAGTTATACAAAGAATGGACTAAAGTTATACAAAAATGGACTAAAGTTATACAAAAATGGTCTAAAGTTATACAAATATGGACTAAAGTTATACAAAATTGGACTAAAGTTATACAAAAATGAACCAAAGTTATACAAAAATGAACCAAAGTTATACAAAAATGGACTAAAGTTATACAAATATGGAGTAAAGTTATACAAATATGGACTAAAGTTATACAAAATTGGACTAAAGTTATACAAAATTGGACTAAAGTTATACAAAAATGGACTAAAGTTATACAAATATGGATTAAAGTTATACAAATATGGACTAAAGTTATACAAAAATGAACCAAAGTTATACAAAAATTGGACTAAAGTTATACAAAAATGAACCAAAGTTATACAAATATGGACTAAACGTATATCTCCACTCAGTAAATGTATAACTTATACTCACTAAATGTACAACTCTAGTAACGATATGAGTAACTTCTACTCAATGAATGTATAACTCCAGTAGGAATGTGTGTAAATTTTGTATAACTTTAGTCAATTTTTTGTATAACTTTAGTCTTTTTTTGTATAACTTTGGTCTTTTTTTGTTTAACTTTAGTCCATTTTTGTATAACTTTAGTCCATATTTGTATAACTTTAATCCATATTTGTATAACTTTAGTCCATTTTTTTATAACTTTGGTTCATTTTTGTATAACTTTGGTTCATTTTTGTATAACTTTGGTTCATTTTTGTATAACTTTAGTCCAATTTTTTTTATAACTTTAGTCCAATTTTTGTATAACTTTAGTCTTTTTTTGTATAACTTTGGTCTATTTTTGTATAACTTTAGTCTATTTTTGTATAACTTTAGTCCATATTTGTATAACTTTGGTTCATTTTTGTATAACTTTAGTCCATTCTTTGTATAACTTTAGTCAATTTTTTGTATAACTTTGGTCCATAGTTGTATAACTTTAGTCCATTTTTGTATAACTTTAGTCCATATTTGTATAACTTTATTCCATTTTTCTACAACTTTAGTCCATTTTTGTATAACTTTAGTCCTTATTTGTATAACTTTAGTCCATATTCGTATAACTTTAGTCAGTTTTTGTATAACTTTAGTCCATTTTTGTACAACTTTAGTCCATTTTTGTACAACTTTAGTCAATTTTTGTATAACTTTAGTCCAAATTTGTATAACTTTAGTCCAAAATTGTATAACTTACACAAATTTGTCAGTGAAGTTGCATAGTATAACTTCAGTCATTTTTTGTATAACTTTAGTCCATTTTTGTATAACTTTAGTCCAAAATTGTATAACTTTAGGAATATAAATTCAGATATGAAAACTAATAATAAAAAAAACAAATAACAATAACAAAAAAAAACCCATAATAACAAAAACCAAAAAAACCCATAATAACAAAAACCCGTTAATCTATCAAAAAAACCCGTTAATCTAACAAAAAAAACCAAATCTAAACTAAAAAACTATTAGATATAAAGAAAAATAAAAAAATAAAACACAAAGAAAGGTGCAAAAAAGACACAGACCAACGATTTGTGCATACCAATATACCCTTCACCACCCACCATCCATTGTTTTTCTTACCTTAAAAAAAAAAAAAAAAAAAAGACACAGTTAGATATAAAGCACCACCACCACCACGACATATCTTTCACCACCCACCATCCATTGTTTTAATTTCCTTAACCTGTCGCAGCCTACCACCATCACCATTCCAGATTTTTTTTTTCTTAAATTCCGACCACCATCTTTCAGATCTGGTCAGAGGGAGCCGACTATGGAGGCGACAAGTGGCGGTTGATGTTGAAAGAAGTGTCGGTGGTTGATGTGGGTTTCGTGGGTGGAGGACAGTCGGTGTGAGGCCGTCGGCGTGAGGAGGGTGGTGGTGGAAAGGAGGGTGGTCGTGGAGAGAAGGGTGGCGAGGCAAGTGGTGGAGGGGAAGGTGCAGACGAATGGTGGAGGGTCGCGGAGTGTGTGAGTGGTGGCTGGTGGTGTGCGTGCTGGTGGTGGGTTGAGTGGTGGGTGTCGTTGTTAGTTGGTGACGGTCGTGTCGTGGTGACGGTGGTGGGTGGCGTCGTGGGACTTAGGGACGGTGGTGGGTGGCGTCGTGTTAGTTGGTGACGGTTTTGGTTTTTTTTTTTCAATTTGTTTTTTTTTTTTTTTTGTTTCATTTGGGTTTTTTTTTTTTTTTTTAGAGAGGGTGGGAAGAAAATGAGAGAGAAAGAGTGAATGTGAGAAATGAGAGAGGATGAGTGAATGAGGAAGTGAGTTGGGAGATTAGAATGGTGGAAGAGTTGTACAAAATTAGGTGGAGTTTTACAGAATTAGGGAGGGAGATTAGGGAGGTTCATTTGTGACTCTTGAATGAGATGTAATCTCATCCCTCCATCCCTTCCATCCAAAGGCCCTTATAAGGACTTAGGGACTCATATGATATGAAGGCCTTACTAGAACCCTTCTATATATATATATATATATATATATATATATATATATATATATATATATATATATATATAAAAAAAATAAATCAGGTTGAAACGTTGTGGATGCGCCACATGTCATATGCAGCCTTAATAACAAGCATTAATTACAACTAATCATTTAATTTGAGTATAATAAATGTTGTATAAATCTCAGCAAAATATTAGTTATAGTTACATAAATTTTATTATAAAATTATATTAAATAATTAAGGTGATTTGATTGTAAATTTATTAAAAAATTTATTTGGATAAAAATTCTAAAATGTAAATAATTACGTTCATTGCGAAAAGTGATTTAAATTTAGTATAATTGTCATTATATTTATTGAAATATTTTGATATGTAGAGATGATTAAAGTGAGTGTCTCATAATGTTTTACATCTTCGGTAAAAAAATATTTTGAGAAAGTTATAAAACTTACACCATTAAATCCATTAAGAAAAATACATTTGAGATTCATTGTATTTATTAAAAATACAAGTCTTTGTAGTGTGGGAATGGAAAAAAATTATATTGCGAGAAACTGAATATATATATATATATATATATATATATATATATATATAGAGAGAGAGAGAGAGAGAGAGGTTCTTCTAAGGTCCTTACATCCATTGAGTCCCTAAGTCCTTATAAGGGCCTTTGGATGGAAGGGATGGAGGGATGAGATTACATCTCATTCAAGGGTCACAAATGAACCTCCCTAATCTCCCTCCCTAATTGTGTATAACTCCACCTAATTGTGTATAACTCTTCCACCATTCTAATCTCCCAACTCACTTCCTCATTATTCATTCATTCACACTTCTCTCATACACTCATTCTCTCTCATCTTTCTCTCATTCTCTCAAAAAAAAAAACCAAATCAACAAAAAAAAAACCAACAAAAAAAAACCAAAAAAAAAAAAAACAAGAACAACTTCATCGACAAACATACAACACCACCATAACAAACCACCCTTCCACCACCATTCACCACCACCATACCGTCCTCCCTCCTTTACTCACACAACCACGCGCCTCGCCTCACCACCACGGCCCTACCGTCAACCCCCCGACACCAACAATCCAACCCGCAAACCAAAACCCGACGCCACCACCTTTACTCCACCACCATTCACCATATTCAAACACCTCCCTCCCTCCCTCCCTCTCTCGTCTGCCCCCACCCCCCACCACACACACAACCACCCACAACCGACGCCACCCACCACAGCGCCTCCCTCCTTCCTTTCTCCATTACCCCAAACCAGCCTTCTTGCCGCCCTCGGCCAACCCGACGCAGCCGCACTTCTCTGCCGCCTCTCCCATCTCCTTTCTTTTTTTGTTTTTCAGATCCGACCACCAACCCGCGTCCTTCCTTCCTTCCTCCTCCCCTGCTCCACCGTCCTTCCTTCCTTCCTCCTCCTTCCATTTTTTTTTTGTTTTGTTCTTTGTTTTTTTTGGTCTGTGTACTCCGTTTTTGTTTTTTGTTGTTCTTCATTTTTTGTTTTATTTTTGTTTTTTTCTTTTGTTTTTTGTTTTGTTTTTGGTTTTTTGTTTTGGTTTTTTGTTTTTATTTTTTATTTGGTTGTTATTGTTATTTGATTTTTTGGACTAAAGTTATACATCTTGTCTATTAAAGTTATACACTGCGTGCATTAGAGTTATACACACGATATTTAAATTTGGTTATGTTATTTGGTTTTTTTTTTTTTTTTTAGATTTGGTTTTTTGTGACTGTTATTTGGTTTTTTGTTTTGTTATTGTTATTGTTGTTATTTGGTTTTTATTATTGTTATTCAAGTTTTTTTATTTGTTTGATTTTATGATTTGTGTTATGTTTTGATTTTATTTTTTTTATTGTTTGATTTTTTTTACTATTTACGACTACAGTTATACATTTTATGACTAAAGTTATACATTTTATGACTAAAGTTATACATTTTGGACTACAATTATACAAAAAATGATTGAAGTTATACAAATAAGGACAAAAGTTATTCATATAAGGACTAAAGTTATACAAAAATGGACTAAAGTTATACAAAAAGGATCGAAGTTATACAAAAATAGACCAAAGTTATACAAAAAATGGACTAAAGTTATACAAAAATTGGACCAAAGTTATACAAAAATCGACCAGAGTTATACAAAAATGCACCAAAGTTATACAAAAATTGGACTAAAATTATACAAAAATGAACCAAAGTTATACAAATATGAACCAAAGTTATACAAAAATTGACCAGAGTTATACAAAAATGCACCAGAGTTATACAAAAAATTGGACTAAAGTTATACAAAAAATGAACCAAAGTTATACAAAAATGAACCAAAGTTATACAAAAATGGACCAGAGTTATACAAAAATGCACCAGAGTTATACAAAAGTTAGTCCATTTTTGTATAACTTTAGTCCATTTTTGTATAACTTTGGTTCATTTTTGTATAACTCTGGTTCATTTTTGTATAACTTTGGTTCATTTTTGTATAACTTTAGTCCATTTTTTGTATAACTTTGGTGCATTTTTGTATAACTCTAGTCGATTTTTGTATAACTTTAGTCCATTTTTTGTATAACTTTAGTACATTTTTTGTATAACTTTGGTGCATTTTTGTATAACTCTGGTCGATTTTTGTATAACTTTGGTTCATTTTTGTATAACTTTGGTTCATTCTTGTATAACTTTAGTCCAATTTTTTGTATCACTTTAGTCCATTTTTGTATAACTTTGGTTCATTTTTGTATAACTTTGGTTCATTTTTGTATAACTTTAGTTCATTGTTGTATCACTTTAGTCCAATTTTTGTATAACTTTAGTCTTTTTTTGTATAACTTTGGTCTATTTTTGTATAACTTCAGTCTTTTTTTGTATAACTTTAGTCCATATTTGTATAACTTTAGTCCATTTACTTTAGTCCATTTTTGTATAACTTTGGTCCATTCTTGTATAACTTTGGTTCATTTTTGTATAACTTTGGTTCATTTTTGTATAACTCTGGTTCATTTTTGTATAACTTTAGTCCAATTTTTTGTATAACTTTAGTCCAATTTTTGTATAACTTTAGTCTTTTTTTGTATAACTTTGGTCATAAAATGTATAACTTTAGTCGTAAATAGTAAAAAAATCAAACAATAAATATGAAAAATATGAAAAAAAAAAATAATAACAAAAACCAAAAAAACTCATAATAACAAAAACAAAAAACCAAATAACAATAATAAAACCAAAAAACCAACAACCCAACCAAACCCGAAATCTAAAATAAACCAAATAACAAGATTTAAAACCCGAAATCTTAAAAAAAAGTATAACAAGAAGAGATTTGAGAAAATGAATAAAAAAGGAGAAGTAACAAAATAAAAGAAAATAAAAGACAACAACAAAAAATGAATGGAAAAAACAACTCAAAACATGAAAATAAAGACCAAACGAAAAAAAAAAAAAAAAAAAAAAAAAAAAAAAAAAAAAAAAAACAAGTTGGCGGCGGTGCGGTGGCGGCGGTGTGGCGGCGGCGGTGGTGGGTGGTGAGTTGGTGTCGGGTGGGATAGTGGTGGGTGGTGGTGAATGAGGAAGAGAAGAATGAATGATTTATTTGGGTTTTTTGATTTAATTGGATTTTTTGGGTTTTTTGATTTAATTGGATTTGGGTTTTGGGTTTTTTATTTATTTGGATTTTTTGGGTTTTTATTTTTTGGGGTTTTAGAGAGAAGATGAGTTGTGTGATATGTGAGAAAAGTGGATGAGAGGAAAAGAAGTTATAGTGAATTAGTGATTAATTAAAAAGATTAGTGAAGGAGGAGAGAATGAGTGATATTAGTACATAAACACATTTTTGGATGTTGATCTTGGCCATCCATCTCCCTCCATCCAATGGCTCACAATAGAACTTATGGACTCAAATATATAAAGGACCTTAGTTGATCCTTCATCTATATATATATATATATATATATATATATATATATATATATATATATATATATATATATATATATATATATATATATATATATATATATATAATTAGGATCACATGAGTCCTACCTAATTATTTGAGTACATGAGTCCATCGAAAATATCACACATGAGTCATAACAATACTGTTTTATATCAAGCTATTAGTAAGGGTATTTTCGTAATTTCCTAAAGTTCTTATATAAACCCTATTATCAGCTCAAATTCACCATTTGAATTCATTTACTTTCTCTCTCTTCTCTCTCTCTTCCGCAATCACACTCTTCATTCTCACGCCGTCAATTTTTCGCGCGTAGTTGTCTTCTTCGCTCTCGCTGTCATCTTCACCTGTGTTCATCATCATCCGTGATTGATTTCCAGCGATTTCTTCAAAATTCGTCTCAGTTGCTTATTCTCCTTCACTTTTTCTTCATCATTCGTCTTCATCTATTTTTTCCTCAGTTTTAACATATTCAATGTCAGGTAATTCATCGTTTTATGCTTCTTTATTTTTATGTTTTAATTTTTTTCATTTTGTTTTCCTGTTTTATTGCACGATGTTTAATTGTTATTGTATCTTCGACTGAATTCGTTGTATAATTACTGGTTTTTTGTTATAATTGATGTTATAATTCATCAACATCAGTCACGTATTCATCAATTCGTGCTATTTTATGTATTAAAATCATGTAATCTTTTATATACTTTATTCAACATGTAGTTTTTGCTATTTTTGTTGCGTTAAAATTTAATCTCTGTTTTTTTCATCTTCTAATTGACGTATAACAAATAATGTACTCATTGTCTGTTTTGTTAATCATCAAGTTTATTTTGCATTCACTGCTTGTGTTTACTTCAAGTTTAAATCGTTATTTAACGCTTTCCTTTTGTATCACTTTTTATTCAAGATGCAGATCATAACTAATTAAAAAAGTATCACATTTTTGTAGTTTTTGTTAGCATGATTACTGCTCATTAGAATCGCTTTCCTTATACAATATCACATTGAGTCCTTTACAATATCATAGGCTTTAGTACATGACTCGCAACTACTTTTTGTGCATTAGTATCACATGTTATGCTTTAGAATATAACATTGAATTCTTTACGGATCAAAGGCAGCAGCGATACATTCTTCGGTCATTACTCTCTGTGCATTAGTATCACGTGTTATGCTTCACAATATCACATTGAGTCCTTTACAATATCATATGTTGCAAAGACATGACTTATAATCGCTTTTTGTGCATTTGTATCACATGTTATGCTCCGAATATCATATGTATTCCTTCAAAGTATCATAGGCGCAATACGGTTTGCGTATTTTTTTATATTCATCGAAGATCACATTTTATGTTGCACAATATCACATGCATTCCTTCACAATATCATAGTTTGTTATGATCTAGTTATATTTGTCATATTTGTATCACATGTTATGCTCCGAATATCACATGTATTCCGTCACAAAGATTCATAGGTCGCAATACGGTTGCATATTTATTTTATATTCATCAAGATATCACGTTTTATGTTGCACAATATCACATGTATTCCTTCACAATATCATAGTCTTGTTATAATCTAGTTATATTTGTTATAATTTGTTTACTCAACTTCTCTTGCTTGTAGAAAATACTTTTGTTGTCCCCTGTGGTACTGTTCCTTCTCCACAATGCATAGACGTTGATGAGGTGCATCTTTGGAAATCGTCTTTCTTTGATGGTGACGCCCGGAGGTTCTCAAGAGTGGGTCGAAATATTGCAACTGAATTTACACCTAAAATAGGACAAACTTTTGCTACGTTAGACGAGGGTATACACTTTTATGAGACTTATGCAATAGCATGTGGTTTTGAACCAAGGAAATCTTCAACGAAAAGGTTTCGTAGTAGTGGAGATATTAGGACAAAATTGATTGTGTGTCACCGGGAAGGATTTAGGGATTCTAAGCCGACAATATTACCCATTATTTGTGAGGACGAGGAGCCAATGGTCAAGGCCTCTAATCCGAAGAAGACTAAGGTTACTAGGATTGGTTGTAAAGCTAGGATTTTCTTTAGATTTGTTATTAAAGAAATTGACCAAGTTCAAGTGCCACTCTTTGTTGTTGATCGGTTTCATGCGCCCATAACCACCGTCTTTCTCCACTCAAGTATAGAGAATTTCATAAAAAATGTAGGAACCTTGCTTTGCAACATAAACAAACCATCGTTGATAATTGCAAGGTTAATATTGGCCCAACCTCTACTTTCAGTCCGTCAAGGAATATGTTGACTACTATGAAAATATTGGAGCTTCTTTGACCGAGTTTAAGAATTTTGGAAGGGAAATCAAGTGTTTTATAGGTCTTAAGGATGCTCAAATGTTTGTAGACCAGTTGGAACACCTTCATGAAACCCGGAAGGTTTTTATTTTGCCTATGATATTGATCGAAATAAGTGTTTGTTTCGTGTATTTTGGGCGATGCAAAGAAGACGTCGTAATTACGCTCTATACGGTGAGGCGGTGACTTTTGACCCAACCTATTCAACTAATAAGTACGACATGATCTTTGCTCCCTTTACTGGTGTTGATCATCACAAGAAGTCCGTCACTTTCGGCGCTTCGCTTATGTCTAGGGAGAATGACCAGAATTTTAAATGGATTTTCACAAAAATTTTAGATTGTATAGGTGGGAAGGAACCCCGTTGCTTTTTTACCGATCAATGTCCTGCTATGAAAATTGCAGTCCCTGCTACTTTTACGACTGCTACCCATCGCTATTGCATGTGGCATATTATGAAGAAATTACTTGAAAAGGTAGGCACGACATTGACCAAAGAAACTGACTTCGTCACTCGTCTGAGTTCTGTTGTTTGGGATTCAGAGTTAGAGCCTTCTGACTTCGAAGAGAGGTGGTGTTCGTTGATCAGTGAGTTTCAATTGGAAGATAATACATGGTTGCAATATCTGTTTTCCAGGCGGCAACGTTGGATTCCGGCGTATTATCGTGATATTCCTCTTGGTTGTCTTTTAAGAACAACGCAACGCTCTGAGAGCGCAAACAGCTTCTTTAAGCGGTTTGAGAATCCTCATGGCACACTTGTTGAGTTTTGGATGCGCTTTCAAAGTGCTATGGATCAGCAACGCTACACCCAAAAATCTCTTGACAGAGATAGTGATCACTCCCTACCTCAAACCAAAACCCTTCTTAGCCTTGAGGTTCATGCATCGATTGTTTATGATACGCACGCTCTCTTTTATGAATTCCAACAAAGAAGGTGCGTTGATTCTCTAAACTCATGTAGTGCGGGTGATTCTTCAAGGGAGGGCGATCTGTTCCTAGAGGTTGAAGATTCTATCTTCAATAAGACTTACACCATCGCATTTAATCCTTCAACATTTGATGCAACATGTTCCCGCAAGTGTTTGAGAGGAAGGGCTACATATGTAAACACATCATCCGGATTTTATCAGTGCAGGGATCAAAAAGATACCTGATAAGTATCTTCTCAGCAGGTGGACAAAGAACACTAAAAAAATGCCCTTGTATGATGCTCACGGTCAATTGTTGGATGATTTTACTTCGTCGGATGTCACTAAGCTTCGATTTCGACTTTGTCCTGGTCCGAATTCTACTCAACATTAACACAAGCTCAAATCTCTCGCTGAAAATCACATAAATGAACCGACTTCATTATCAAGACATTTAGACAAAATTTCAAGTCGATCTTTGAAAAATTGACTAAACACCAAGAGTTGGAGATGCTCCTTGGAGTTAAGTCTTCATCTGAGGTCCGTATACTACCTCTTGTTCAATCAAAAAACAAGGGTACTGGCAAGAGGTTGATGTCCAAGAAAGATCAGTCTGTTGCAAAGGCACAAAAGCCGAAAAGATTTTATAATAATTGTAAACAAATGGCACATCATGATAAGCGGAATTGCCCTAATCCAGCTGTTGATACATCACAACACTCGTTTGATCATGAATCCGATGTAAGTAATTTGTCTTACACCTTTTATTATACCGTTTACGTTTGCTATACCACGATTCTTTGAAGTGTGACCCGATAAACAATATCGAGTCCACGCTAAAAATATCACATTCCATGGTAAATAATATCAGTACCTTGTTAACCAATATCATCCCAATATTAAAAGGTGTCTACTTTGAAACAATATCACAATAATTTAATAACAATATCACTTGTCACTAGCAACATTTATCAATTTTAAATCCCTATCTATTTTCAGAATCAACCAAACAATATCAACACGTGTATTCAAAAATATCACAGTATGTACCCCAACAATATCAAACAACAAAAGGTTTTTTATATCCTTAGCCACTGTTGTTGTTCCTGAGTATTAATATCACAACAACTAAAACATAATATCATTCAACCCTTGAAACAATATCACAGTTACCAGAAGTTGATCAAAAAGAAGTTATACTTTGTCAAACTTCTTACTAACGTTATGTCATTGTTTTTGTCCGTTTGTTTTGCAGATTTCTTCACTTGTTGATAGTGATTAAGGGCTTCTGCATGCTGAGGAAGTTTATTCACATTCCTAGCCCTACTTTTGTCCTCTTCCTCTACCTCTACCTCTCCCTCTTCCTCTATTATTAGGGTTTGCAGTTGTCTTCAGTCGTTTGTACTGGATTGGGGGTTTTTCTGCATCATCTTCACCATCTTGTTTGGATTCAGGTAGCCTGTAAAAACAGAAATGCCATGTTATGGTTCTATGTGAAATTTTTACCTTTGTGTCTGTTTCAAATAAAAGCAGAAACGTAATGCTATGATTGTATATCAGAAATGTACAAGTCGGGTTTTTAGTTTTTACCTTCTGATTGGAGATTTGCGAAGAATGGGTATTTCTGTGTTAATTGTTGGCATTCTAGTAGCATCCTCCTTGGCTTTTGTTTCAACATTGGGCTCCTCTTTTGGCGGACTTTCTGCCTTTGTTATTTCTTGTTCCACAGTATTGTCCTTCTCAACAACATTATCCTTGGCTTTTATCTTATTGCCCTTGCCTTTTGCATCTTCGTTATTCTTCCTCATTTCCTTCAATCTATTTAAAAGCTCTCCCTTTCCCGCTGTAAATTCTTTAACTTTCCCAATCAGCGCTGTCCTCATGTTATTTATGTCAGCTAAAAGTAATGTCGCTGCTATTTCTAACCAAAGAGTAGCGCCTCGCACTTTTGATCGCAAATCGCTCCAAACAACTGCCCCTCATAGCGAATCATGTGCATCATTAAGAAGTTTCCCGATTCAGTATTGTTTGCTTCTTTCTTTTGCCAATTGAAACTCGTGGTGACAACATCAAAATCTATTACGTTATGCGCTCTGTCAACATTTTTCCCTGCTAGGAAATCACTCATGTGATAGGCCTACAATAATTAGTTATACTATTAGGCATTATTTTGTCAAAGAATCATATTCATTTACTGTATACACTCAACCTATCCTAGCCATAATATCAGACAATTGTATGACATGTCACTAGCAAGAATATCAATAAACCATACCACCGAATCTGCAGCCTTGTATATTTCAGTCTGGTCCCAGTTGTCGTACTCTGTATTGTCTAACACTTCAATCGTCTCGGTTTTGAAATTTACACAAACACAGAAGTAGTGTTCTTGCAACACCATCGGAATAAAAACCAAATCTACTTCCATGTTACATGAAACTGTGTTTCTTCTTATGAATTTGTCCCATTCTTCGAATATCTTTTCCCTCTTCGCTTCTTTGCCTTTAGTAACATCTACTATTGATTCCTGTAGTGTATATATATGTATATATATAAGTTAAGAAATCCTTTACATTTAAGATTTACTACATTCTAATCAAAATGTGAATATGTATAAACAATATCACTTTTACGTTTGCTATATCACAGTTCCTGAAGTGTGACCCTGATAAACAATATCACAGTGCATACTAAAAAAATATCACAGTCCATGGTAAATAATATCAGTAAGGATGTGAACGAATATCAGAACATTATACTTGATTGTAGACAATATCATCCCAATACTAAAAAATATCACTTATTTAAAAGGTGTGTACTTTGAAACAATATCACAATCATTTAAAAACAATATCACTTGTCACTGCAACATTTATCAATTTTAAATCCCTATCTAATTTCAAAGATCAATTAAACAATATCAATTTGTGTATGCAATAATATCACACTATGTACCCCAACAATATCACATTTTAAATAACTGATATTTTTAATCAAAGCGTGAATATTTATAAATCAAAACAGAATGTCAGCTTACCATGTGTCGAATTCCAAAAAACAATAAACTTGTTTCACAGGGTTCTGTGTGCTCAATGTGATTCAGAATTAGTGACCAACATTCAATCACATTGTTGTTGACATGTACAGTTAGAAGCAATGACAATATATCCTGTCTTGCAAGGTATTGATCATCACTGAACTTGGCAACAACCTCACTTTGCTCAAAACATTAACACCAATGTTCAAAAATTGTCGATTAATCGTGACATTGATAACCAATATCAAAATTAAACAATATCACATATTTAAAAGGTGATCCTGATAAAAAATATCACAATCCACACTAAATAATATCACGAGTCCACGCTAAATAATATCGATTGCCCTTCAACCACTATCGAACATCATACTTGATTGTAGACAATATCACCCCAATACTAGAAAATATCACTTATTTAAAAGGTGTCTAATTTGAAACAATATCACAATCATTTAAAAAAAATATCACATGTCACTGGCAACATTTATAAATTTAAAAGCCTTACTTATTTTTCAGAATCAATTTAACAATATCATACTGTGTATGTAACAATATCACACTATGTACCACAACAATATCAAAAATAAGTGTACAAAAATCAGAGCAACATCTTTCTTTTATGTGACACTTGATTATATACAATATCATGCTTTTATACCAGTTTCTACTCTAAAACAATATCAAACCCATTAACGTACAATATCACATGACACTAGCAACAATATCACCTTTTGTAATTCTTTTGTCAAACTTAGATATCATTGCAAATATTATCAGACCATTAATAAAAAAAGTTGCAGAAAAATATATGTTTTAAAGTACCTTTTATTTTTGATAGCGGGGTCCTCCAATAGGCGAGTCAATCACTTCTTTCCTCGTAGTCAACATGTTTGCACACAAATGACTTGTTTAACTTCATAAATCTTGAGACGAACTCAAATTTAGGATCACCACACCACGCTTCCACGTGCATCCAAGGCCATCGGATTTCCCCCTTTACCGCTACCAACGACAATCGGCGAACCATCTTCTCCGGTAGCTAGAAACGTTTAATATTACAAGATTTTAATATATATTTTGTATTTATAATAATAAAAACAAAATTCAATGTAGAAGTCGTGTTTAAAAATATAACCTTTTATCTTTGATAGCGGTCCAACCTTGTTTTTCCCACCTTTTTCTCTCTTGCTTTGTTTTTCCCTCTTTGTCTTTTTGCCAAAGAACTTAGTTAATAGTATACCTTTTGTGGCGAAAAGTCGTAACTCTCTTCCGCACCGACTCCTATCTTTATTCAAATCACTCAATACGAGCGTTGCTGCCACCTCTCCCCTATATAACTGTCTCATGTTTGCATCGCTTAGTTCACAATCGAAAGGCTCACCAACAAAGAACATCATGTGAAACATCATGAATAGTCCACAATCCGTATTCAACTCTTTCGATTGCCAATGAAACTTCACATTATTCATTTCGTAGTCCTTCACCTTTAGCCCACTTTCAATACCTTTCGTGTTGAGGTAGTCACCATAAAGAGTCGCATGTATATGATTAATGTAAACAACTTTTCAATTTCAAGCTTATCGAACAAAACCATTATACCATTAGTTCTTTGTTTTCAATATTGTACTTACAGCCATATGAGCCATGTGTACGTGCTCCTCGTCTTGGAATTCATCATACTCTCTGTTGTCCAAATAGAACATTTTCTCGCCTCTTCAAATCAACACGATACGTGACGTAGTGCTCTTCGTAGACCAAAGGTATGAACACCTTTAGATGAAAATAATATTAGGAAACTATTTAACAAAAATCTGAATAAAAATATCACAGTACATACTAGACAATATCATTCTTAATAATATTTTTTGTCCCTCTGAAGTTTTTTTGTATGTTGTAAAATAATAGCAACCAAAGTGTACCCAACAATATCGTAGTCCAGTACTAAAACAATATCAATGTTAACAGACTTTTAAATCCCTATCAATTGTTGTTATTTTTAAGAAGCTATAAAACAATGTCAACCATTGTACATAATAATATCACACTGTCAAATATTAGGGAAAAAAAAGTGATTCATTTTCATTTTTTGGGAGACAATATCACAATTAAGAAGTAACAATATCACACAATAGTATGCACAATATCACAGTTGAATTTAAGAATTGTTTTTAAGAACAATATCATTAGTAACTGCTAACAATATCATACATAAAACATAACAATATCACTGATAAAAGTAGAAAGTCTCACCCTATCTGAATTCAAATTCAGCGGCTCCTTAAAAAGAGATGACCACGTGTCCCATGTATCATATATTGTTTGCTTAAGTTTTGCCAATTCATCAATATTATCTTCATCGAATTTTAAGATTTTTTCTATATCACCCTGTTGTTCATAAGGGCATCTTATTAGTCTCCATAAAACACATTCTACAATACCTAATTTAAAAGATGATAAATGTGTGTGTGTTTCCATACCGAGTGGGCAATGCCATAGAAAATTCTTGTCAATTTGTCGTTTTCCTTTTGAGCAATTTGGAACTCATTGAGCAATATTGCCCATGCTTCAATTACCACTGCTTCTATCTTCGTGTTAGGCAACAAGGACTCAATATCTTCCCTTTGTATACAATGGAAAGTTCCAAAGTTGCGAACATTTCTCTATTCCATTTTGCAAAAGTATTAGCATATTAGTTATTTTTTTAAAGTACTAATATGGTGCAAATTAAGTCATGTCTTACATTTAAAAAATTGTTTAAAGAGTGACTTACAAATTGCTGAATGTATGGTCCGTAAGGAAGCAATAATCCATGACGTCCTTCCGATTCTTCAAGACAGTTCAAATAAATTGCGCTTCGAACATCGATTCGATACAAGGATATCATCTTTGACTGGCAAACCACATTGAAAAGTACACCCCAAATTGTGAGGTACCATATCGGCCGTTTGACGGTACTGGCATTCGAGTGCAACAAATATTCAATGATACTTCCTTCCTGCCGCATCTAAACCAAAGATTTGTTACAACTTCCTTTAATTTAGTCACCACATTACTATCCTCATTCATTTTATCAACCACAACAACTGTTTTAACATGCTCCTTATCAATCACAACATCTTTTTCAACTCCCTTCCCGAATTGAACTGATTAATGACCTCGTCCAATTGAGTCGCCACTTCTTGAACCTCATTGGCCTTCTCTTTCTCGGCCTCTTTTTCAACACAATGCTGATATGTTGTATCATGATGAACGTCTTCATTTGTTTTGTCTTCAACAGTCTGTGTTACTCCAAAATCAACATTTGGAAGAACCTCCTCCAATTGAGTCACGACATTTGTAACTGTTTTTGTCCTTCTCCTTCTCTCGCTTTTCCTCTCAGTAGCAATATCTACCTCCTTATTGATAACCTCATCTTCAACATTCTCGTTTTTTTTCCACCTCTCTATCAATGTCCTCCTGATTTGTTGAACCATTATTACCCACCTCATTGTGTGCCTCTTGACTGTCTTTCATAACTCCCAAACCTTCATTTGTTTCCAAATTAATGTTTTCATTCAACTGAGTCAACACATTTGTCTCTTCATTAATAGTTTCATTATCTGTTTTTCTTTTCTCTAGGAGTTGTAACACGATTCATATCCTCCCTAGCTCGTCCTCCTCCAAAAACAATATTGTCTACTATGTCATTCAAATTTGAATACATATTATAATCCTCATCATCTTTTTTTCCATCATCAGCAGTATTCAAGTTTGTAATATCAATAATTTCTTCACCTTCTTCCTCGTGATCACTTTGATTTGAAGATCTTGATCCGTACATCCTCCATATTTTTTGTTCAATTCCGCGTCTTTGAATTTTTAACATGTCGTTTAGTACATCAAACGAGGGAATCCCTTCTCTTGCTTTCGCCCTTTCATAAGACCTTGCTATCAACCCATCCATAAAGGCATGATATCCAATATCTATCATGAAAGGCAAAGTTTGTGTATTGGGAGTATCTTGTTCTTGCTTCTCGATGTATCACAATTATCGTGTGTTTTCTTGCAGACTTCTTTTTCGTTTCAACATCTTTACTACAGATCTTTTGTGGCGGCGATTTGGGTAGAAGTAGTTCTTTCATCTATTGAATTCTTTGGGTTTCGTTTTGATGAACTTCTTCATGTTATGTACAAATCTTGAAAAGAACAAATCGTTGTCCCTCTTTATACGCAGATAAGCTTCATGAGCACTCTGCCAAATGACATAATAAAAATATTAAACAAGAGTATTAAATATTTAATCACAAAGAATATCATAATTTATTGAAAAAATATCACCATTATTCTTTAATAATATCACAACATTACACTTGCTTGTAGATGTTAGGGAAAAAAAGTGATTCATTTTCATTTTTTGGGAGACAATATCACAATTAAGAAGTAATAATATCGACAATAATAGTATGCACAATATCACAGTTGAATTTAAGAATTGTTTTTAAGAACAATATCAATAGTAAATGCTAACAATATCATACATAACACATAACAATATCAATGATAAAAGTAGAAATGTCTCACCATATCTCAATTCAAATTCAAATTAGGTGGCTCCTTAAAACAATATTACGTGTCCCATGTGATATTGTTTTACAATATCACACTTTATGTGTCACAATATCACTCTATTTGTCTTACTGTGAATCAATATCATAAGCATTACAATTGGTTGCTATTATGAAAAAATATCACAATTAAGAAGTAACAATATCAGACAATAGTATGCACAATATCACGGTTGAATTTAAGAATTGTTTTTAAGAACAATATCAATAGTAATCGCTAACAATATCATACATAACACATAACAATATCAATGATAAAAGTAGAAATGTCTCACCATATCTCAATTCAAATTCAAGGCTCCTTAAAACAATATCACGTGTCCCATGTGATATTGTTTTACAATATCACACTTTATGTGTCACAATATCACTCTATTTGTCTTACTGTGAATCAATATCATAAGCATTACAATTGGTTGCTATTATGAAAAAATATCACAAATAGCCACCATAAATATCACATTAAGTAATGAACAATATCACGCTTTGATAAAATATCATTATCATTAACAAAATTTAGTCTCCCTGGCGCTTTTAGATTATGGTAAAACAATATCAACTTGGGTAAACAAAAGTATCACAATGTGTTCAAAACAATATCAAAGTAAGAAGAAAAGGAATAGATGTAATCGTAAGGACAACAAAAGACATTAGTACTTACATCCATTGCTCTTGCTTTGATTTCTTTATCGATTTCAACTCCTTTAGGCGACTTAATCATGATGTAGCCCTCTTTTTGCTTCAGTTCACTTCATCATCATCTTTCTCGAGGGTTTGTGTAAGTCTCATCTCCTAGTTCTTTCCAAAAATTAATCATCTCTTGTTAGCAATCAAATTTTATCTTCATCAAAGACTCAAAGAAACATAGTGTAACAGCTTGAGTACTTAATCATAAATATACATAGGAATGTTGTATTGTCTCCTGACCTTGATGTGATAAACAGATTGGGTACTCAATTTTCAAATTGGTGCATTCCCCAATATTGTCATTTGTCTCTCATCTTCAACTCTTGATGCCGACTCGATCATCCCAATGTTGGATTAGCGGTAGAGTGTATTTCATAACGTTGCCCTTAAAATTGAACCTATGGAAGTAGGCTAGCATAATCACTAGTAGGCAACCGGTGATATTCGACTTCTTTTTTTCTTTCCATCCCTTAATACTAGCAGTCATCTCTTCAAAGACATAATCACACCAATCATAGTCTCTAATTTTATTCACATCCGCAACAGACTTAACAAGTTTTAAATCTAGGGTTTTATTTGTATTTGGCGCTAGGAAAATGGACATGCTATACAGAACAAACATTCTCTTAAACTCATCACCAGCCTCAGTACACGCCATCAATCTATCATGCACATCCTTCACATTAATTGGAGCAGAAGTACCTTTCACACCAAACTTCATCCTCCAATCATTTTTCATTTTGGTGTCAATCAGAGTAGTGGCATTCCCCCTTTTTGTGGTGGTTACTTTATCACCTGACCTAGGTAGTAGAAACATGTCATGGACATCATGCTTTGAAAGCAGAAAATCCAACTTTTTTGTTCTAAACATATTGCTAGAACAGTCATATGCTTTCAAGACCCGATTCAGGATTCCATGTGGTAGTTGAGTTACCTTTAACATTAACAAACCTCCAAATCCAATATCCCTTACAGCGTTATGTTGTTCTTCATTTAAGTTCTTAATCAACTCAACCAACTTTTTTGGCCTACACTTAATCTGAAATTCTGTTCCCTTTTTTTGTGTAGTTTAGGCTTCTCAACTTCTTGAATTGCGACTTCTTTGTTCGTTTTTTGTTCTACCAGCACCATAGTATTGTTTTCTTTGTTATTCTTTGTTTTCCTACGTTTATACTGCTTTAATGTTGTATCTTCAACATTCTGAATTGCTGCTATTGGCCTCTTTTCGCTAATGGTTATGTTAGGTTCATCTCAGAATCGCCAGTTCCATTTTCTTGCTAGTAACAATCTGCATTTAAAATTTTATTAGTATCACATTCTGTGCTTAATAGTATTAGATCATATAAACAACAAGATATCAAGTTACAGATAGTATCACTACCAATTCTTAACAAAGATGTCACACCTCATGTTGTACAAGATCAAGATCACCGTTAAAGAAATGTTTCTCAATTGACCTAAACTATCAAAATTAAATAGTATCACTACCTACTCTTAATAGTATCACACTTAATAGTATCAACAGAGAACGAGACTTTCCTCATTAACAAGTCCAAATTTACTGGTTAACACTAGATTTCACATTGAACAATAGTATCACTACCTACTCTTAATAGTATCACTACCTACTCTTAATAGTATCAACAGAAAACGAGACATTACTATTTTTCGCAATTGAAACAAACAAAACAACTAATAATCATCTACAACTATCAAATTTAAATAGTATCACTACCTACTCTTAATAGTATCAACAGAAAACGAGACATTCCTCATTAACAAGTCCAAATTTACTGGTTAACACTAAATTTCACATTGAACAATAGCTAACCCTATTTTTCGCAATTGAAACAAACAAAACAACTAATAATCATCTACAACTACAATCGATCATAGTTTTTTGTTCAATGCATCCATGTTATCGATTTTAATACTTTAAAACTCATTAACAACTAAGACATTGTATAAATATACAACAATAACTTGAAAGTAAGCATTTAAACTCATTAACAAGTCGAAAATTAGTGCTTAAATGCTATTTTTATCATATAATTGAACTCAATTTGCAGTAATTAAGAACAAAATCAATATGTATAATCAAATTAAAATCGCAAAAAGATGAACAAAAATCGCAAAAATGTAATAGAAACTGATTAGAGCGTACCTCGACGATTTTTCAACCTAATTTCAAATTCAACGATATTATGCAAAGGATTGAACGATTGAATCTATATTATTGATATCAAGTTGATATCGTCTTTGAATTTTTAGATTTTTGCGGATTTTTAGTGAGATTTTTGAGGGAGTATTTGTTTTTGTGTGATTTTTAGAGAGAGAAACAGTTTTTAAAAAAGTGAACGGTTTTGTTTTGTTTTAGAAGTTTAAGCGCCATTTTTCTCACAATATTCAGCGTGATATTCTTTTGCCTTACGCGTGATATTGTGGATGGACTCATGGACTCAAATATTTAGGTGGACTCACCGGATCCCGCCTATATATATATATATATATATATATATATATATATATATATATATATATATATATATATATATATATATATATATATATATATATATATATAGGTGGGATCCGGTGAGAACGATCACTCGGTGAGAACGGTGAGAACGAACTAGATACACTATAATATTTTTTTACCAAATTTCAGATACACTTTATATTATCCTAGGTACGCTTTTTATATGAATTCTAGATACATTATATCGCAATGTAGATACATTTTTTTTATTAAATCTCAGGTACACTTTTTGATATTGTAGATGCACTTTTTTTTCTAATTAAATTTCAGGTACACTTATTGATATTGTAGATACACATTATTTGATTAAGTCTCAGGTACACTTTTTGATATTGTAGATACGCTTTTTACCAAAATTATAGATACATTTTGTAACAATGTAGATACAATTTTTTTCTTCCTAGGTTCATTTTTCTTCCACGTATAATACGAAAAATACGAACTACCTAGATACACAAAATACGATTCTAGATACACAAATATATGATCTAGATACGCGTATACAACAATACGGAATATAATCCCGCGCACTAATTACTCAATCCCGCGCATTTTCCCCTTTATTCCGAGAATACCCCTCCCATTTTTCACCCTTCGGAGAGAGAAACTTGAGAGAATGAAGAAACCAAAAAATGAACCCACCGTCCGTCAACACACTACATCGTCGTTGATTTAATTTCCTGAGCATTCTTGGTTACAGTTTTTATTGATTGGAAGGACGGCGTTGCAACATTTCAGATTGGAAGGAATGGACTATGGGCGTATGAGTACGAAATTTTAATGAGGTAACTACCACTCGAGTGCCTGATATATACATATTAATTAATGTCGTTTAATGGCCGCAATGTTAATGAGTTTGAAATTTGAACATCGTACTTTCCAGGTCTTCTATAGCGGATAAAGCTCGTGTCTTTGTTTCGACGATTCGGAGCAAGACGTCTTGTTTCAGTTTCACATTGGAGAATCAGCTGATTTGTTTTTACTACAGAAGGCTCGTTTTGAGATGTCTGCAGAAGATGAAGATGTCCTTCCACCACCCCTGAGCCGCCATCGACAACAAACCAAATATCAGATCTGAAGCTTTTTTCGGCATCGACAACCATGGAACATCTTCGACGTTCAGATCACGATCGATTGTATTTGCTTCTACCGCCATCAACCGGTTCTCTCTCATCCCCAATCTTCATTTGTTTCTACCGCCGGCGATTCTCTCATTCCCAATTAGTCATTGTCGGCGATTTGGGATGCGGAATAAAGGCGGGGTGAGATGCGAAGTAGAGGCGACGATGATGATTGTCTCTCCGCGATTCTTGTCAACGACGGCTTGTGTTGAAGTTCGGTGACGGCGATGAGTGGTGGTCGCGGGATTCGGTGGTAGTGGTGTATTGGGATAAATGAGATTTGGGTTTGGGGGTGTGTTGTTGATAATGGGCTGATAATGTCGTGATGTTAATAATGGGTAGATAAATCGTTTGTTAATAATGGGGTGGGTTGACAGTCCGTTCTCACCGAGTGATCGTTCTCACCGGATCCTAAATCTATATATATATATATATATATATATATATATATATATATATATATATATATATATATATATATATATAAATAGGATCATGTAAGTCCTATTGTTTAGGTTGAGTCCTTGAGTCCTTATCCTAACCATTAGATTAGGAATTATGAAGGGCTTAGATTAAATTAAAAAAAAACACTCACCCACCCACTTTACATTAACTTTTCCCCAATTCCCAATCACCTTTTCATCCCCCTTAAACTAAAAGAATAAGAGATTCTCAAGTTTTCCCGCCTAAATGAGTTGCTCTATATTGGGATTTTGGCTTCATTATATCTTATCTTTAACTAGGCCATACTGATTTATTTCATATAATAAATAATTCTATGACATTTTAAAAGGGGATAATATTTTTTCAACTTGCATTCCCCTTTATTTAGAGAATAAAATTTTTCAATAGTTTTCCTTCCAAAGGAAGTTGGCTAAATAAGGAAACAAAACTCTATTTTTATTAAATTATTATCTTTTAGTTAAGATATAATCTTTAATCATTATAATTTTTTTAATTAAATTATAATCTTTTAATTTAAAAATAAAACAAAACAGGTATAAATCTAAAATTTGTATATGAAAAACCGAAAAATTTGATATTATTAGTTTCGCATAATTTTTTTTACCAAGTACGAGTATTTAATTCGTATAAAAAATTTATGAACTTATATTATTAATTTCTTGACAAAAAAAAATCTTTAAAATTATTTGAGAAAATTTATAAATTGTAATCATTAGTTTTGTGATGAAAAATTTCATTAAAATGTACATTTCATGAATTTACTTAATTATTTTAATTAATTTTCCATTTCAATTTTTTATCCTCATATTAAAATATGAAAAATTAATAATACGTCAATTTTAAATCTTAAATAATACATTATAAAGTAAAAGACCTATGAATACCGCGCATGTATGCGCGGGATCCATACTAGTTTCCCATTAATCCATCTCTTTTTACGGTTAATCCATCTCATTCTCTATCATCCTTTCTCTTCATTTTCATTCTCTTTCAGTTACTCTCATTCTCTTTTCCCTTTTATCACCAAATCTGATATTATATGTTATACTCCCAATCCACATTTCTACCCTTCATTCCTTGGTTCATTCATTTTCCAATCTCATAAGCCAGAACAACAATATAAGAATACAACCAAAACTCCATTTCGATCGATTATGTTGGTGGCTGATGGTGACGACGGGTGAAAGTGAATGATGCCTTGTTTTATGCTTACAAAGGATCGAAGTCGCAAAACAAAAAAAGGAAAAGAGGTAAACTAATTCCACATGTCTCGGTTGTTGGATTGAAGTGGACATTTGGTTTCTCAATTTGTATCTTAATTTGTATACGCCAATAAATGTTTGTTGTTTTTAAGTTGGTGGAGTTCAAGATAATCATATTAATTGAATTGATGCTATGTGAATGCAGCCATATTACCATATACCACAAACCCCCTCGCTAAACTTTTTTCAAGTTTTTGCCTTCTTTTATTATTATGTCCATTGTTCATATGAGTTTTCTTGCTATTGCTCTTAAAAAACCAAGCTTGACTAAATACTGGATGCTTACTAATGTTCCAAATTTAATACAAAAAGTGCTAATGTTAACAATTTCATTGTTGAATGTTATGTTATATAGTTGGTGTTGTTGCTCTTTGCAAGTCTAAATGAACTCACATGTACAACTTTCTACCTTCAGACAATGGCAGATGTTACAAAGGAACGTCTTGCTGAGAATAACGCCCAGGATGGAAATAAACTGGGTTGCATCTACGATGAACGGCTCACATCATTTGAGAGACGGTATTTGGAGCACCCGAAGCGTACCGAAGCCAAAAGAGCTAAAGAACTCTTGTGAATCACTGCGATGACTTCGGATTTGGGTTCATATTAGATGATTACGACAACGAAGTTAACTCGAAAAGACTAGTATATATGAGTCCGAATTTGGGTACATATTATTAGGCTGCTCAGTAGTTATTATTTTGTAAGATTCATTCCTTTTATAATTAGGGATTAGTATATATGAGTCCCAAATTTAAGTTTGAAAGAGTGTAATTTTAAGCTTTAACGGATGTAATTTTAAGTTTTAAAAGGCGTAACTTTAATTTTGTAAGAGTGTAACTTTAAGTTTTAAAGGGTGTAATTTCAAAGGTATAGTTTGTAACTTCAGTTTAAAAAGGGTGTAACTTTAAACATATAGTTTTAAATATATAGTGTGTAATTTCAGTTGTACATCGTGTAATTTCAAAGTTTAATATTTGTAACTTCAGTTTAAAGCAGGTGTGTAACTTCAAATATATAGTGTGTAAGTTAAGTTGTACATCGTGTAGTTTTAAAGGTTAGTGTGTAACTTTAAGTGTAAACTGTGTAACTTCATTTTAAAAGGGGTGTAACTTCAAATATATAGTGTGTAACTTCAGTTGTACACCGTGTAATTTCAAAGGTTAGTGTGTGTAATTTTAAGTGTAAAGCGTGTAATTTCGGTTTTAAAAGGGTGTAACTTCAAATATATATTGTGTAATTTCAGTTGTACATCCTGTAATTTCAAAGGTCAGTGTGTGTAACTCCAGTTTAAAAAGAATGTAATTTTAAGGGTATAATGTGTAACTTCAATTTCTAAAGTGTGTAACTTTAAGTGTATAGTGTGTAACTTTAATTTGTAAAGTGTGTAATTTTAAAGGTATAATGTGTAACTTCAATTGTACAGCGTGGAATTTAAATGTTAGTTTATGTAATTTCAATTGTAACTTAAAGTAAAAATGATGTAATATCAAGTAACTTCGATTGGGTGTAACTTCAAGCGAATATATTGTAATTTCAAATAAATATGGTATAATTTCAATTGATATGTTGTAAATTCAAGTATATATATATATAGGTAAATTAATTAATTTATTAATTTCAAGTCAACATGATATAATTTCAAGCGAACAAGAGGTAACTTTAAGCGGATAAGGTGTAACTCTCAATTCACAGAGCAGTACTGAAAATTTTAAAAACTCAATGATATACGAAAATATTACCATTGCGTTGGGCTCGAAAAAATAATAAAATTAGGCTTTTGTTTCGCCTTAATCGGAGTCCGAATGAAGATTTACGGAGTCTTTTACGAACCCGCTTTTATTTTACGCGGATATGAAATTTCGTTTTTTGAATCCAATATTTTGATATTTAAAAGATAAGTGGTAGGATATTAATTTAATAAATTAGATGATGAAAAATAGAAAGTAATTGATTAGATAAATTGGGAATTGAAATTATGAAAGAGAAAGCATTAATTACATGTTGGTGAGTGTTTTTTTTTTTTGTTTTAATCTCAACCATTCATCTTGTAAGATCTAATGGTAGATAAGAGGACTTATGGACTCAACCAAATTTGTGGACTCATCTCTCTCTCTCTCTCTCTCTCTCTCTCTCTCTCTATATATATATATATATATATATATATATATAGAGGAAGGATCAACTAAGGTCCTTTATATATTTGAGTCCATAACTTCTATTGTGAGCCATTGGATGGAGGGAGATGGATGGCCAAGATCAACATCCAAAAATGTGTTTATGTACTAATATCACTCATTCTCTCATCCTTCTCTAATCTTTTTAATTAATCACTAATTCACTATAACTTCTTTTCCTCTCATCCACTTTTCTCACATATCACACAACTCATCTTCTCTCTAAAACCCCAAAAAATAAAAACCCAAAAAATCCAAATAAATAAAAAACCCAAAACCCAAATCCAGTTAAATCAAAAAACCCAAAAAATCCAATTAAATCAAAAAACCCAAATAAATCATTCATTCTTCTCTTCCTCATTCACCACCACCCACCACTATCCCACCCGACACCAACTCACCACCCACCACCACCGCCGCCACACCGCCGCCACCGCACCCCGCCAACTTGTTTTTTTTTTTTTTTGCCTCGGTTTTTTTTTTTTTTTTTTTTTTTTTTTCGTTTGGTCTTTATTTTCATGTTTTGAGTTGTTTTTTCCATTCATTTTTTGTTGTTGTCTTTTATTTTCTTTTATTTTGTTACTTCTCCTTTTTTATTCATTTTCTCAAATCTCTTCTTGTTATACTTTTTTTTAAGATTTCGGGTTTTAAATCTTGTTATTTGGTTTATTTTAGATTTCGGGTTTGGTTGGGTTGTTGGTTTTTTGGTTTTATTATTGTTATTTGGTTTTTTGTTTTTGTTATTATGAGTTTTTTTGGTTTTTGTTATTATTTTTTTTTCATATTTTTCATATTTATTGTTTGATTTTTTTACTATTTACGACTAAAGTTATACATTTTATGACCAAAGTTATACAAAAAAAGACTAAAGTTATACAAAAATTGGACTAAAGTTATACAAAAAATTGGACTAAAGTTATACAAAAATGAACCAGAGTTGTACAAAAATGAACCAAAGTTATACAAAAATGAACCAAAGTTATACAAGAATGGACCAAAGTTATACAAAAATGGACTAAAGTAAATGGACTAAAGTTATACAAATATGGACTAAAGTTATACAAAAAAAGACTGAAGTTATACAAAAATAGACCAAAGTTATACAAAAAAAGACTAAAGTTATACAAAAATTGGACTAAAGTGATACAACAATGAACTAAAGTTATACAAAAATGAACCAAAGTTATACAAAAATGAACCAAAGTTATACAAAAATGGACTAAAGTTATACAAAAATTGGACTAAAGTTATACAAGAATGAACCAAAGTTATACAAAAATGAACCAAAGTTATACAAAAATCGACCAGAGTTATACAAAAATGCACCAAAGTTATACAAAAAATGTACTAAAGTTATACAAAAAATGGACTAAAGTTATACAAAAATCGACCAGAGTTATACAAAAATGCACCAAAGTTATACAAAAAATGGACTAAAGTTATACAAAAATGAACCAAAGTTATACAAAAATGAACCAGAGTTATACAAAAATGAACCAAAGTTATACAAAAATGGACTAAAGTTATACAAAAATGGACTAACTTTTGTATAACTCTCAGTGCATTTTTGTATAACTCTTGTCCATTTTTGTATAACTTTGGTTCATTTTTGTATAACTTTGGTTCATTTTTTGTATAACTTTAGTCCAATTTTTTAACTCAGTGCATTTTTGTATAACTCAGTCAATTTTTGTATAACTTTGGTTCATTTTTGTATAACTTTGGTTCATTTTTGTATAATTTTAGTCCAATTTTTGTATAACTTTGGTGCATTTTTGTATAACTCTGGTCGATTTTTGTATAACTTTGGTCCAATTTTTGTATAACTTTAGTCCATTTTTTGTATAACTTTGGTCTATTTTTGTATAACTTCAGTCCTTTTTTGTATAACTTTAGTCCATTTTTGTATAACTTTAGTCCTTATATGAATAACTTTTGTCCTTATTTGTATAACTTCAATCATTTTTTGTATAATTGTAGTCCAAAATGTATAACTTTAGTCATAAAATGTATAACTGTAGTCGTAAATAGTAAAAAAAATCAAACAATAAAAAAAAAAAAATCAAAACATAACACAAATCATAAAATCAAACAAATAAAAAAACTTGAATAACAATAATAAAAACCAAATAACAACAATAACAATAACAAAACAAAAAACCAAATAACAATCACAAAAAACCAAATCTAAAATTAAAAAAAACCAAATAACAAAACCAAATTTAAATATCGTGTGTATAACTCTAATGCACGCAGTGTATAACTTTAATATACAAGATGTATAACTTTAGTCCAAAAAAATCAAATAACAATAACAACCAAATAAAAAATAAAAACAAAAAACCAAAACAAAAAACAAAAACAAAACAAAAAACAAAAGAAAAAAACAAAAATAAAACAAAAAATGAAGAACAACAAAAAACAAAAACGGAGTACACAGACCAAAAAAAACAAAGAACAAAACAAAAAAAAATGGAAGGAGGAGGAAGGAAGGAAGGACGGTGGAGCAGGGGAGGAGGAAGGAAGGAAGGACGCGGGTTGGTGGTCGGATCTGAAAAACAAAAAAAAAAAAGGAGATGGGAGAGGCGGCGAGAGAAGTGCGGCAGCGTCGGGTTGGCCGAGGGGCGGAAGAAGGCTGGTTTGGGGTAATGGAGAAAGGAAGGAGGGAGGCGCTGTGGTGGGTGGCGTCGGTTGTGGGTGGTTGTGTGTGTGGTGGGGGGGGGCGGCAGACGAGAGAGGGAGGGAGGGAGGGAGGTGTTTGAATATGGTGAATGGTGGTGGAGTAAAGGTGGTGGCGTCGGGTTTTGGTTTGCGGGTCGGATTGTTGGTGTCGGGGGGTTGACGGTAGGGCCGTGGTGGTGAGGCGAGGCGCGTGGTTGTGTGAGTAAAGGAGGGAGGACGGTATGGTGGTGGTGAATGGTGGTGGAAGGGTGGTTTGTTATGGTGGTGTTGTATGTTTGTCGATGAAGTTGTTCTTGTTTTTTTTTTTTTTGGTTTTTTTTTGTTGATTTGGTTTTTTTTTTTGAGAGAATGAGAGAAAGATGAGAGAGAATGAGTGTATGAGAGAAGTGTGAATGAATGAATAATGAGGAAGTGAGTTGAGAGATTAGAATGGTGGAAGAGTTATACACAATTAGGTGGAGTTATACACAATTAGGGAGGGAGATTAGGGAGGTTCATTTGTGACCCTTGAATGAGATGTAATCTCATCCCTCCATCCCTTCCATCCAAAGGCCCTTATAAGGACTTAGGGACTCAATGGATGTAAGGACCTTAGAAGAACCTCTCTCTCTCTCTCTCTCTCTCTCTCTCTCTCTATATATATATATATATATATATATATATATAGTCAAGATCCGGTGAGAACTCCTAAATATTTGAGGATTGAGGATTTGTGAATACAATATCACAAGTTCTTCAATAAAATATCACGAAAAATTAGACCTTTGTAAAAAAAAAACAAATTTTTTGAAAAAAAAAAAAAAAAAATTTGCACAGGTGTTTTTTTTCGTGATATTTTATCGAATAACCTGTGATATTGTATTGAAGAACCTCTGATATTGTAACGCAATCCTCAATCCTCAAAAAGATAGTGTATCCTCACATGATCTCATTCCTATATATATATATATATATATATATATATATATATATATATATATATATATATATATATATATAGAGAGAGAGAGAGAGAGAGAGAGAGAGAGAGAGAGAGAGGCCGGATCCGGTGAGGCACCTCATTATGGCGAGGCGGCCGGACTCACCAAAATGATACATGTTGAGCGGACTGTGATATATTGCGCGCTACTGGGCTTAGATCAAAATTGACCCAATTACATTATTACAAACACACGCCCAAAACCCTATACAAACAACGTTCTTTCTTCATCATCAAAACACGATCTTTCTTCATCATCAAGCTACAACCTTCATCATCAAACACGATCTCAGCCATCTTTCCCAAATCAATCTCCATAACCTAATCAATTGAAGCAATTGTTCGTAGATTGAAGAGTTAGGAAGAGATGATGACCACAATCCTAACAAACACAGGAACTCACACAGTGACACATATGACATAACACATTACCCAGAAATTCCCCAATTTGATGAACACAACAATGGCGGCAATTACTCCATTTCAAACCCTAGCTCTTCAATCTAATCACGTGTCGCAACAATGGCGGCAATCATCTCTTCCTCCGTCATCCTTCTCTATCAACCGCCATTACCATTCTTCCTGCACTTAAACTTACGATTCGCCAACGAACTCTCATCACTACTAATGCCACTCGAAATCCCTCGTCGAATAATCCGAACCGTAATCCTCAACAATTTAATTATGAAAACGAAGGTGAATTTGATCTTGTTGTGAAAAAAGTGACGCAAATTGCGCTGTGGAGTATAGAAGGCGTATATATCATCTGGGTTTTCCTCCTTCCTTACGCCCCGGTTCGTTACTTATCTCTTCTTATAATTACTAGCGGAGCCAGTATTTGTTTACCTTTAATTAAAATACGTATCACTTAAAATAAAAATGTTAAACAATTGACTGAGATGAAGAGATTATGTGCCAATATATACAACTGGCGAAATTTAGTTCAGCTTCCAATGTAGTTGAATATTAATTGTGCCCTTAATGTTTAATTATTAATGATCTTAAGCAAAAGCCACTACTTAGCCAACATCCAGCATAAGGAAATGACTAAATGAGCAGCTTCACCTCCAATGACACTAAACTTGTTTTCTGAATCTCGGTCCTTATGTTGTGAATCATATAGCTTGTTTTGTAAACCTGTAAGATAATTTTCTAAAACTTGGTCATTATAGGTGTTAGGAATCCCCTATTTTATTCTTTGCCTTATTTTGTGAATCTCAGTCCTTATGTTGTGAATCCTAGAGCTTGTTTTGTGAACTTGTAAGATAATTTTCTAGAACTTGGTCACCATAAGTGTTAGGAATCACCTATTTTGCTCTTTGCCTTATTTTTGTGAATCTCAGTCCTTGTGTTGTGAATCCTAGAACTTGTTTTATGAACCTGTAAAATCATTTTCTAAAACTTGGTCACCATAAGTGTTAGGAATCACCTATTTTGCTCTTTGCCTTATTTTGTGAATCTCAGTTCTTGTTTTGTGAATCTCAGACCTTGTTCAGTGAATCTTAGGGCTTGTTTTGTGAAACTTGGTCATCATAAGTGGTTAAAGTCGCCTATTTTGCCCTTTTCCTTATTTGGTGAATCTCAGACCTCGTTTTGTGAATCTCAGACCTTATTATGTTAATCTCAAACCTTATTATGTGAATGTCAAACCTTATTCTATTAATCTTAGAGCTTAATTTGTGAACTTAGAAGCTAATATTCTTAAATTTTGTTATAAGTGATAAGAGATAACCTGTTTTACTCTTCTCCTGATTTTGTGAGTTTCGGTCCTTATGTTGTGAATCATATAGCTTGTTTTGTGAACCTGTAAGATAATTTTCTAAAACTTGGTCATATAGGTGTTAGGAATCACCTATTTTGTTCTTTGCCTTATTTTGTGAATCTCAGTCTTTATGTTGTGAATCCTAGAGCTTGTTTTGTGAACTTGTAAGATAATTTTCTAGAACTTGGTCACCATAAGTGTTAGGAATCACCTATTTTGCTCTTTGCCTTATTTTTGTGAATCTCAGTCCTTGTGTTGTGAATCCTAGAGCTTGTTTTGTGAACCTGTAAGATCATTTTCTAAAACTTGGTCACCATAAGTGTTAGGAATCACCTATTTTGCTCTTTGCCTTATTTTGTGAATCTCAGTTCTTGTTTTGTGAATCTCAGACCTTGTTCAGTGAATCTTAGGGCTTGTTTTGTGAAACTTGGTCATCATAAGTGGTTAAAGTCGCCTATTTTGCCCTTTTCCTTATTTGGTGAATCTCAGACCTCGTTTTGTGAATCTCAGACCTTATTCTGTTAATCTCAAACCTTATTATGTGAATGTGAGACCTTATTCTATTAATCTTAGAGCTTAATTTGTGAACTTAGAAGCTAATATTCTTAAATTTTGTTATAAGTGATAAGAGATAACCTGTTTTGCTCTTCTCCTAATTTTGTGAATCTCGGTCCTTATGTTGTGAATCATATAGCTTGTTTTGTGAACCTGTAAGATAATTTTCTAAAACTTGGTCATATAGGTGTTAGAAATCACTTATTTTGTTCTTTGCCTTATTTTGTGAATCTCAGTCTTTATGTTGTGAATCCTATAGCTTGTTTTGTAAACTTGTAAGATAATTTTATAGAACTTGGTCACCATAAGTGTTAGGAATCTCAGTCCTTGTGTTGTGAATCACATAGAATGAGGGCATTCTATGTTTGATGTTTTACAGCTTAGTTTCTATTTCAAGAACTTTATAGTAGAATTTTTTGATGTTACTTTTTAGCTTTTTTCTTTATTTGGTGAATCTCAGACCTTATTTTGTGAATGTCAGACCTTGTTCAGTGAATCTGAGAGCTTGTTTTGTGAAACTTGATCATCATAAGTGGTTAAAATCACCTTTTTTGCTCTTTTCCTTATTTGGTGAATCTCAGACCTTATTTTGTGAATCTCATACTTTATTCAGTGAATCTTAGGGGTTATTTTGTGAAACTTGATCATCATAAGTGGTTAAAATCAACTATTTTGCTCTTTTCTTTATTTCGTGAATCTCATACTTTGTTTTGTGAATCTCAGACCTTATTCAGTGAATTTTAGAGCTTGTTTTGTGAAACTTGGTCATCATAAATGGTTAAAATCACGTTTTTTGCTCTTTTCCTTATTTGGTGAATTTCAAACCTTATTTTGTGAAACTTGGTCATCATAAGTGGTTAAAATAAATGGGGGTATGATTTTCTTTCACATTCTTTCAAGATGGAATGAACAAAAGCAACACATATTCAAAAAAACCGCAATTAATTTTGTTCCTCAACATGAAGGTGGAAAAAATCAGAAGCTATATACACAACTATACTAGTACAGAGCAAAATACCAAAGTGACAACTATTTCTTTTCAGCGTAGCGATTATTAAAAAAATGGAAAGTTCCAAGGTAAGGACTAGAGCACACCTCGAGAATCAATTTCTTCAGTCGTTCCTCTAATGGCAGGGGGAGCAGAGATAAGGGAACAACTCACATGATGAAAACTAGTGGGATGATTTAATTATTTTAAAACCAATTAGCTCAAATGGCAGAGCGTTGTGTAATGCACAAGGTGTGGGTTCGACTCCCATGTTGGTTATTGACTCTTTTGTTTCAAAGCCTAATTGGTATTTCTCTAGTGGACTTTTGGGTTTTGGCCTTTTCTGTCATGTCCAATTGCACCCAATTTAGATAATTTCTAACATTGACTTTACAAAGGACTCAAAATTGTAATCCTTTGCTCCTTTAGTGGCTCTGCACGACGTTTTGGCTTATGTACGCCGTTTGTGCACATCTAAGTTTGAGCTTCTTCTACTCATCCTCAATTTTGCACATCTGAGTACGGATTTGGCTAACTCATCCTCAATGTTATTGTATTTAAGTTTAATACACTAGATTCTTAAATTAACTAGGCTATATGAGATTCGAACTCATACCTTTGTGCAAGATTTGCATATTGCTCTCCCATTTGAGCTAATAGCCGTTAAGATAAACGAGTACATAACAAAGATTAAATAAGGGGAACCTTAAGCTAATAGTCTTTAGATATGCAACAATGAAAAGACTAACCTGCGATTGAGTGTCAATGTGATGAACAACCCTAGATTCATTACCATATGACTCCGTGATTGTAGAACGGGCATCAGGAACGAACTTCTGAAAGTCTCTCTCACAGCTGCCTGAAGTGAGATTCTTGTTATTTTCATTGACAGCCATACAATTATTGCTCCGTCCATAAACGTCTTGTTGTTCAGTTACAGAATTTAGGCCACATGGATCGCAACCAGAAAAGTCAAAAATCACAACCAATTTCGTGAGCAACTTATACTGACTCTGCGGCTATATAAAATGAAATGAATTCCCTCTCAAAACAAGAATAACAGTATCGTAATCAGCCAAACAGTGGTTTCAGGCAGTCTTTTTCTACGCCTTAATGTTAACTACAGAGATTTCTATCTAACTTACAACTGCTCCAAACTGGTCTCAACTCTCACTCTCACATGTAATATTGTACTATCTACACATAAAAAAGACGAATGTTTCTACTTAGGCTAATCCGATTATCAAAATGTTGGCGTGGTTCAAAGACATCATCTAAAAAGCAGACGATCGGTCACAAATCGTCATCTATACGAATCGAAGCTATAACCTAAATCAAACTTCCAGTAAACCTTAGAAAACAAGCCACAGACCCACAGTTAACCATCTCCCTTTCTCCCATAGCAATTTCCTCATAAACCTTACCTCCACATAAACGGTACCCTAGATGGATGCACATAATCAAACTTTAGAATGACAGAAATTGTGAAAAAAACTATTGACATACACTAACATATTCCTTTCACGACGCAAAAATCACCACTAGTTCGTACCAATATCATACCAATTCAAATTTCAGCAATATTTATTATAACTATATTCTACAAAAGGTTAAAATTACAATCTAAACAACATGAACGAGGGTAAAATTACAACTACGATTATATCCATTATAACTATATTCTACAAAAGGTTCACACACTACACCACAGCACCTACTACCATTACTAATCATCCTTTTAACTTGAAAATTTAAGTCATAAGCAATTCTAGTGAATAATCGAAAGCATAACGGTAAAGCCAAGCAATAGCCGAAGATCCCATACCATACGGATGTATGTACTCCTGCTCATATAAGATCGATCACGGTGACTGACTGCAGAAGGTGACCAACATGCCAAAAATTAACGCCCCACCCACGACCTCTGCCCCTTCCACGCCCCACAGGTCTCCCAGCCATTTTCGCCAAAATAAAGACATGATTACAAAAGACAAAAAAGATGCATACACTAATAACAAATGACTGGCACAAAACTTAAGAATGGAAAATGTAACAAAAGAAATCAGTGTCAAAATAACATCAACAGAATCAGTAAAACCATCAACTCCTACAATAAATCTAAAATAAAGACAGAAACCTCTGAAATGACGAACAAATCAAGTAGATTAACCTAAGAAGACAACAAATTGCTGGAACAGAAACTAAGTGATACCGCACAAACTAATAACAAATGACTGGCACAAAGGAAGTATACGGTTTTTCAATGGTCTCGTGTAAAACAGACTTACACAAAACTAACTGTATACGGAAACAAATACTCCCTCCCTCCACCGATAACAATTAAATTGCGATGCAGTATGGGAAATTAGTTAATCAACTAGGGGAAACAAACACTCCGTCCCTCCACCGATAACAATTAAATTGCGACACAACAAAGCGGAAATTAGTTAATTAACTAGGGGCAAAATTGGATATTCACCGATTGAGATCGAGTCTAACCTTGACACAATTAGCGGCTTCAAAAAGCGGCCTCGGTCAAAGCAAATGGGAAACGGTTCGACTTCAAACTCGAGATCACTATCGTCATCAGAAGGTGAAGAAGAAGGAGAAGGAGGAATCGGAAGCGGATGTCGATACGCTAAATGACGCCATAGCAATTGAAGCTCAAAGAAATGAGACTTTATACCACTACTTGTCTTCTTCAACAAGTTTTCCCAATTTATCTTTACCGATGGATACTGCGCCACTTCTCGCAGCACTGATAATATCGTCGATGCGGGACACCTATTTTTAATTCTTTAATTAATTAATAAGAAACTAAATTGAATTGTCCCAATCATTTGTAAATACTCGCTCCGTCTCAAGATTGGTACGGAGGGAGTAATAGAAAAGGTAAACAAATGATTGAGACGGAGTGATTATAAATTAGAAATGAATAAGAGAATAAGAGAAAAAAAACCGTTGGAGGAGAGAATAGGCGTCTTCTTCGGTGAATTGATTTTATGCGTTCGTGCTCGATTTTGATCAATAACGATTAAAACCTGCATTAAAATAAATTAATTAGTAATGAAAGTACAGTGATAATGGCGAAAACGAGATGAATCGTAGAAGACGGAATGAAAATTACGGATGAATTGAAATGAAAACTATTGAATCGAAAGTACCTAAGTTGAGGAGGATAATGGCGGATGAAAAGCTCACTATCAATGGCGGTCGGAAGCTCGGCTTTAATGGCGAGTGACGAGATGAAGATGAAGCTGAGCTGAAGAGAGAGAAGGAGGACACCGTAAATGGCTTTGAGATGTAAAGTGTATGTGTTAGATAATATAGGGACATGTGTCCTAATCTGATGAATTTACAATTTTTTAGATCCAATGGTTTAGAATGGGTACAGCTACCTCACCCTAAGAAGGGTGCCTCACATGATTCAATCTCTCTCTCTCTCTCTCTCTCTCTCTCTCTCTCTCTCTCTATATATATATATATATATATATATATATATATATATATATATATATATATATATATATATATATATATATATATAAGATATTGATAGGGTTAAATAGTGGCATAGTGTGATAACGAGTATGTATACAGTGATCGCGAGTGCATTTGAATGTGATCGCGAGTGCATTTGAATAATCAAAACAAAAGTAATGACTATTAAGTAATATAGTGTTATAAATGACATGAAAAATTAGAAAGCACGTTACATTTTTTAAAAAAAATTGAATGTGATCGCGAGTGCATTTGAATAATCAAAATAAAAGTAATGACTATTAAGTAATACATTGTTATAAATGACATGAAAAACTAGAAAGCACGTTAAATTTTTTTTAAAAAAATCTTCAATTAAATATGTATATAGTAGTATAAAATATTGATTATGACTAACTAAATATTATTTTTAGTTAATTATTTTATATGTTATTTTTTAAATACTTTGAAGTTAAACCTCAAAAAATAATATTTGAGAAAGTTCAACTTATTTTATTTACAAATAAACTCTTAAACACCATTATATATAGTTGTTAAAAAAAAGGTGCAAATTTCTTATAAATATGTTTGACACGTAGCCACTTAGGCCATAACACATACAACCCACAATCAAAACATTTGAATAAGTTGAGTTTGTACCATATATGTTTGATACATAAATATCACAAGTTATATATAATAAATAAAAAAACTACATAAAATTATTCACATAATTTCGAATAAATATTAATTGATTTGGAACATTACGTATTGTGAAATGATATAATTTGAGAACTTAATGCTGATTGTTGTATTATTCGAATATTTTGAAATGATATAACTTGAGAACTTAATGTTGATTGTTGTATTATTCGAATAAATTTTATTTTTATTAATTCAATATTTGATTAGTCACAAATCTATTTATAAAACGTTGATCATGCATAATTAATTGTCACTTATTAATTTTATTTAAAATTTTATGTATTTTATTTTAAAACATTGAAGTTAAACCTACAAAAAATAAATTTGAGAAAAAATAATTTATTTTTATTTATAAGTAAAAATATTAAAGGTTATATATGAATTATATTATTTTCTTCAATTATAATAATAAATTTTAAAACAGGCTGCACGGAATATATATATATATATATATATAAAAGAGTTTTTTCAAGCGATCTGAGCGCGTCCACATCATCAAAAATTAATTTAGAAAAGTATCATAAATAATAATTTTTGATGTAAAAAATAAAGTGTAAAATCTTTTAATTATTATAATATATGTATTTTCTAAATTATATTTAAGTGATATTTCCAATTTTTATATCAAACTTTTACATTTCACTTGGCAAAAAAGTATCGTTAAAAAAATTATTAAAATAATATAATTAGCTTCGTGGTAAAAAATGCCATCATTAGAGTATAGATTTCATATTATTTGCACATATTAAAACTTCTTAATATGTAAAATTGCGTAATTTTTAGTATGTTTTGTCCCACATTGGAAAATAACGTAAGTGTGGTGAATATACTACATATAAATAGTAGAATTGTCACACATCGAAAGATTAGTATAAGGTGATGTGATCCTATGATTATAAATAAGAGGCATATTTGGAACTAATGTATCCACCCAAAAATTTTTGTGTCTCATAAATATTGTTTTAAAGAGCTTTAAGATTTTTTATCATTATCTACAATATGATAGAAAAAATAAAGTGGAAATCGTTGGGAACTACCCAGGAAAGAGTTAAGAACATGAACAAGAAAATCAAAAAATACAAAACTAAAGGTTTTACTAATGGTAGTCTCCGGATACAATACAAAACTAAAGATTTTACTAATGATTGTCTTCTTAATGCAGTAATAGAGCGTTAATGAGTCATTATATGTACGATGTAGAGATGCCTATCTAATGATCGAGACTAAGTGATTTTACCTTCAAAGAAAAATAATATGTATACAATAGTGGTTTTTTTATGAAGAGACATGTACTTCTTGGTATGTTATATCCTTCACATTGAAAAATAATGTAGGCATGATGAACATACTACGTCTAAATAATTAAATTATGTATCTCACATCGAAAGAATAGTATACGGTAGAGTGATTTTATAAATATAAATAGGAGGCATCCTTGAAACTTAGGTATTAACCCAAATTTTTTTGATATAAAAGATATGTACTTTTTAGTATGTTATATGTTCCACATTGAAAAATAATGTAGCTGTGGTGAATATATTATGTATAAATAATAGAACTGTCCAATATATATACATTTTCTATATTATATTAAAGTGATGTTTATAATTTTGATATAAAAACTTTATATTTCATTTGACAAAAAAGTATCGTATGAAAAAAAAAATTTTTTTTTTTTTGGGGAAAGTGTAAGTATTATATATTAAACAAAGTCACCCATACAAATTGTTCATATACTATTTTGCACTACTGCTTACATTCATCCCATACAAATCATGTCTACCCATCCTTGAACTCGACTATTTTTTGACTTGATGTTGCTCCCACGTAGTCTCAGAATGATCTCTGCTTTACATTTGAGTACTAGCACTCGAGGAAGTGGTACTAGTCCATCAAACTGACACTTGTTCCTGCTATTCCAAATCTGATAACATAGGCCCTGTTCTTTTGGACTTAAAGTCACTTAATTTAAGTTCACTTCAGATCCTATAAGTTCAGTTCAGTTCATATCAGATCCTATAAGTTCAGTTCAGATCCTATAAGTTCAGTTCAGTTCAGATCTTATAAGTTCAGTTCAGTTCAGATCTTATAAGTTCAGTTCAGATCCTATAAGTTCAGTTCAGTTTAGATTCTATAAGTTCAGTTCAGTTCAGATCCTATAAGTTCAATTCAGATCCAATAAATTCACTTTAGAAAAGTTATATACAGAGTATTATTTTTAAAAACCGATGCAAAAATAATTGACATTATTAATTATTCGATACATATAAACATTATTATTTTTAAAACAAAATTATCACTCTTCTCATTATTTTTTATCGTAATGTAACCGTAGTATAATGTATGAACAAACTAATATATATAAAGCGGAAAAATGTTATTATCTTACCTTGTGTTTTAGACTATATTTTCTTATCAGTGTTCTCTCTTGGCTGCCCACTAATTTTTTGTAAATTTTTTGTTTAATCTCAATAAAAGTTTACGTTTTATAATAATAATAACAACAACAACAACAACAATAATAATAATAATAATAATAATAATAATAATAATAAAAGTTGCGGTTTTATAAACAACAACAACAACAACAACAACAACAACAACAACAACAACAACAACAACAACAACAACAACAACAACAACAACAACAACAACAAAAACAACAACAACAACAACAACAACAACAACAACAACAACAACAACAACAACAACAACAACAACACAACAATAACAATAACAAATAACAAAATAATAATAATTAATAATAATAATAATAATAATAATATTTAAGTTAAATTAATTTAAGTTAATTTAAATTCAGATCGTGTAAGTTCAGTTCAGATCTTGTAAGTTGATTCGATTCGAGATCCTATAAGTTCGATTCGATTCGATTCGGATCCTATAAGTTCGATTCGAGATCCAATAAGTTCATTCGATTTAGATCCTATAAGTTTAGTTCGATTCGAGATCCTATAAGTTCGATTCGAGATCCTATAAGTTCGATTCGATTCGATTCGAGATCCTATAAGTTCGATTCGATTCGAGATCGATTTGTTTTTGATCAAAAGAACATGACCATAAACATGCCAAAGCCACGGCCACCACCTGCTTCATCACAAGTTACTGGGTTCGATAGTGAACCCACCACTCAATAAATCCTTGCTTAGGCAGCGTTATCAACAGCCAGTCCTGCATCAAAATCAGACATCTACTGCTGAATGGACACTGAAAGAAGAGGTGTTCCATTGATTCAGCAGCAGCTCCACAAAGATAACAAACACTATCCTGCACAAGTCCCATCCTCATGAGCCTATCCAGAGCTAACAACCTCCTACGAGCAGTCGGCCATATATTGAACTTATGCCTTGGAATAAGCAAAGAGTTACTGATCCAGGGATGCCACTCCTTATCAGTACCCTCCTCAACTAGCCATTGGTAACCCTGCTTAATAGTATAGGCATCTGTCCCCTGATTAAGGAGAAAAGGCTTAATGACATCCTTCACCCAGCAAATTTTTTTCCAAGCCCAACTAGCACCAACACTAGGTGTATACTCAAACCAGTCCGATGTTTAATGTACACAAAAGATGTATCCAACGAAACCACAGGTGATCGTTTTAATAGCAAGCCACTAAACATATTTGGCAACTGCTGCCACATTCCACCAGTAGAGATGCTTCAGACCAAGCCCTCCTTTTTTTGCAGATTGGCAAACCTGATCCCAGCAACCAGAGCTGGGCTCCCTTTACTGTCATTTCCATGCTATAAGAACTTCCTGCACATTACTTCAATTCTATTAATAATGGTCTTTGGTAGAATAAAGATGTGTGCCCAGTAATTGTGCAAGGTGCTCAAAACAGATTTAATGAGGACAACTCTACCAACATAGGAGAGCTTCCTGGCTCCCAAACCTTGAATTCGAGCACTAATTCTCTCAATGAGACAGTGACAATCTTCCACCCCAAGTCTCTTAGGAGTGATATTCACTCCCAAATACTTAAAATGAATCTTCCCCCTTCTCATTCCAGAGATTCTTTCAAGCATTATCATAGTACTCTCCTAAACACCATTGTTATATATATTAGACTTACTATGATTCATATTCAACCCAGATGCTTGAGAGAAAGTTTTAAAAGCTCTCAACAAAAGCACCACAGACAGTTTATCCCCTCTACAAAACATGATCAAGTCATCTGCAAAGCACAGATGACTTAACTTTACCCTCTTGCGAAGGGATGAAATCTAAACTCGGGCTTGTCTCAACCCAATCAAGTAATCTACTCAAATACTCAAGGCAAATAGTAAACAACAACGGTGAGAGGGGATCACACTGCCTCAGTCCCCTTTTGGCTTGAAAGAAGCCAAATAAATTACCATTAAGGGAGATGGAGTATGTGGTAGTGGACACACACTGCATCAAAAGCTCCACCATATGAGTAGGGAACAACAAAGCTTCAAGCATCTCATGCAAGAAATACCACTCAACACTGTCATAAGCTTTCTGTAAATCCACTTTCATCAGGATTCTGGGTGAGCAAGCCTTTCTCTTATACATATTGATCAAGTCTTGAGTGAGTAGAATGTTCCCAACAATATCCCTACCTTTCACAAAAGCACTTTGGGAGTGGCTAATGATGTCAGGCAGAATAGAACTTAGCCTATTGCAAATAACCTTGGCAACACATTTGTATATTGTGTTGCAACAGGCTATAGGCCTAAATTGTAGGACATTATCAGGTGCATCAATTTTAGGGATCAGAGTAAGAATGGTAGTATTACATTCCTTCAGTATCTTCCCAAACTAATAAGCATTCTTCACAGCAGCTATCACATCCTTCCCTATAATAGCCCAAGCATCCTTGAAGAATTGACTACTATACCCGTCTGGTCCAGGGGCCTTGGTACCAGGGATAGAAAACATAGCCAGTCTAACCTCTTCGCCTGTTACAGGTGCAGTTAGGAGAGTTCTGTGAGCTTCAGTGATGCACTTCCCCCTCCTAACTATTCCTTTATTAACAGCAATAACATCTTTAGAACTCCCCAGTAGATCCTTATAATAATATTCAAAAGCCTCATGGATCTCATCTGGTTGAGTACACAAGATACCATTCTTGTTCTTGACTTGATAAACCTTGTTCCTCAATCTCCTATGCTTGATGCTAGCATGATAATATGCTGTGTTATCATCACCATCTGTCATTCATTTTTCCTTAGACTTTTGAAGAAGATACCGATCCCTAGCTTTTTTCAACAGGGTTAGCTCCTTAGCACAAGCAGCTTCAGCCTCACACCATTCTTTATTTAAGGGATCCTTAATCAACATGACCTGAAACTCCTCGAGAGAGATTTCAGTCACTCTAGTAATATTCTCAATGTCACTAAAATTTTTGTTGTTCAAGTCCCTTAAGCCTTTCTTCAGAGATTTCAATTTGGTCACCACTCTATACATGGGGGATCCTCTGACATTCTTCTCCCAACTCTGGCTGACAGTATCCTCAAACTCTTCAACCAAAGAGCACATATTAAAGTACTTGAAAGGGGGCCTCTTCCTAGATTCATCAACTTTAAAGTTCACCAAGCATGGGCAATGATCAAACAGTCCCTCTGGCAAGAAGTTTGCAAAGCATTCAGGATACGAGGTCAACCACTCTCCATTAACAAAAACCCTATCTAGCTTGCTGTAAATCTTAGAGCCACTCTCATGTTTGTTATTCCATGTGAAATAAGCCCCTATAGACTTCACCTCAGCTAGATTGTAGGTCCCAATCATATGTCTCATAGGCATGACATCATTCCAAGAAACTGGAGCCCCTCCAATTCTCTCATTAATATTCAGCAAGTTGTTAAAATCACCACATACCATCCAAGCAGTAGTAATCCCAACACTCAGCTGATTAAGCTTAGACCACAAGCTAACTCTCTCCTGATCCTTATTAAAACCATAAACCAGGGTGAACGAAAAAGTAGTACCCCTAATTTTGTCAGTGACCAAAGAGTGAATTAGCTGAGCAGTAATACACCTCACATCAACCACATAGTGACTTGGCTGCCAAATTAACCAAATTCTACCTCCTTTATGTTGACTACTATTAGTGCAAATAGACCAACTCTGACAAATATTATTCTTGACTCTAACCCAATTACTACTGCTTATTTTTGTTTCTAGTAAGCCAAATAAGCCAACATTATTTTGACTAAGGAACCACTTTATTTCATTCTGTTTATTAATACTATTCATACCCCTAATGTTCCAGAACCCTAAACTACCCATTCTCAAGTTGCAATTTCATTAATCCTCTTTTTCCAGCACTAACACTCCTTGAGATGGAAAGATTCAAGGCATCCATATATGTTATACGTCTGGGTGTATACTGCCTACTGTCAGGAAATTCTTGCCACATCATCCTCGCGCGAGAGAATTCTCCTTGGAAAAGATTGTTCTGCTCCCACCTTCTGAACTTCCTCCACAGGGGACTCAACCCTTGCAGGGACAGGTTGTGTTGGAGTACAGACAGGTGTACTATTAGGGATAGTCTGAACAGGAGAGGAATGAGGTACTGGCTTTTCAATAGGTGTACGTTGCTTAGGACCTGGATGAGGTTGTTGTACTGCAGGTCGAGGTTTTGGCCTCCAGACTTTCTTTGTAGCAACAGTCTCCCCCTCCCTGCAATTTTCCTGAATGTGTCCCATCCCTTTGCATTTAGTGCAAATGAGAGGAAGCCAGTCATACTCAACCCTAACACGCTGTATCTGACCCAACTCATCCTTAAACACTATCTCCTTAGGATAAGATTGCCCAATTTGCACTTCAACGAGTACTCGAGCATACCCAAAGAAACTACGGTTAGCAGTAGAGTCATCACACTTAATAAAACTCCCAACCTCACCACTAAGCTTCTTCAGGCTATCCTTTCCCCAGAATTTAACCTCAAGCCCATACAACTTCATCCATATTGGCACCCTTTGAAAATCATGCTTGATAAGTGCAACATCAGGACTCCATTCCTTAATAATTACTGGTTTATTATCAAACAATAGATGACCAGTGTTAAGGATAGCCTGCTGTTGAGCTTTAGTTTTGAACCTCACCATGAAAATCCCATTCGGTAAAAAAGAAATCTTATCAACCCCATTACTTGGCCATGCTCGTTTAATAAAGCCTGTTATCACCGTACTAGGTGGATTGGCCCCGAGAATATAGCAAAAAACGGCAGTTGACCAGAAAGAAATCTCACCTTCCACATCAGCGGGTAAGAGCTGAATCATAGGACGTTCTGGTGGGTCCTCTTCCACTCCAGGTTCACTATCATACTCCTCATCTTCTACTATAGGCTCAAGTTTCGTCTCAAATCGCAAGGGCGAAACCCTAAGTGAAGGTCGTCCTGCTGATTTGGGGGAACTTGATGATTGATTATTATTATGCTTATTACTACTAGCTGCAGAGAAATCTGCTTGTTTTTGATTATTTTGATTACTATTATATTATTACTAGATTAATTGAGATTAATTTTTGATTTCTTCCGTTTCGCCATTGCATAAACGAAGAACTCAACCGTTATCTCTCTCTAGTTTCTCTCTCATGGATTTATTTTGCTTCTCCTTTATCGTATGAAAATTATATAATTAGATTGTGACAAAAAAAAATTTATCATTAGAGTGTAGATTGTATTATATTTTCCCATTATTAAACCGGGTTGATGTCAAAGTAGGTGCGAAAAAAAATGGTGTATTTAGTATGTTATTTGTCCTACATTGAAAAGTAATGTAAGTGTGGTGAATATACTATGTATAAATATTAGAATTATCCCACATCGGAAGATTATCATTAGGCAGGGTGATCTTATGATTATAAATAGAAGTCATAACGCAAAATCTTTTGATTCTCTTAAGTATTGTCAGAGAGAGCTCTTAAAAGAGTTTGTATTACTGTTTCTACAATAATGATTTCTAACCTAAGTTAACCTTTAGAAAAGCTTTTAGTTATTACTCCCTCTGTCCCGGTCATTTGTTGTCCTTTTCCATATTGTGGTGTCTCAGTGAGTTGTCGTCCTTTCTATTTTAAGAATGAACTTGATGAACAATTTGATCATTCACACTCAATTTGTTCCACTTGTCATTTATTAATTGGCCCATTTCCCTTTCTTTGGCCTTTGTGCCAAAACCAAAGGACAACAAATGACCGGGACGGAGAGAGTATAATATATATTTTGTATTTCTTATTTTATATTCAAGTGATATTTCTAATTTTTATATAAAAACTTTAACATTTCATTTGGCAAAATAATGTCGGTAAATAAATTATGAAAATAATATTATTAGATTCATGGTAAGAAATGCTATCATTAAAGTATATAAAGATTTCATATAATTTGCACATATTAAAGATGATGTATTTCATATTATGTTATATGTCCCACATTGAAAAAGAATATAGGTGTGAGAAATATACTAGATATAAAAAATAGAATTTTCCCACATCGAAATATAGCATAAGGTGAGTGATTTAATGATTATAAATAGGAGGCATCATTGGAACTTAGGCATCAACCCAAAATCTTTTGAGTCTCTGAAGTATTGTCTTGGAGAACTCTTAAAAGTTTATATCATTATATTTTCTACCTATAGATTTTATATGTTCCACAATGAAAAATAATGTAGGTGTGGTAAATTTACTGTTATAAATAATTAATCTCATTAATTTACATATTCATATATGTGAGAAATTATTTAGTCATAAAATAATTACAAATCTTATGCATGCAAACATAAATAGAAGTAAAGAAGAAATCATGTTCCTTACTATGTGATTTCGGTTTTATGGGCACCAACAAGATCTCCTTCTTGTTAGTTCTTGAGCATTCCAAATAATGGATGAACAAAGATTCAAGTATAGAATCTCTCCCAAAAGTGAATACCCAAGGAATACTCTTAAAGACTAAAATAATATGATCTAGTATTAGGATTAGTCTTACTTAAAATATGACACAAAATTAATTTTGTTCTCTTGAAAAATCGGTTCAAGAGGAAGTGATTGTGTGAGTTTTTCATCTCTAAAATGTTTCACAAAAATGTAGAGAATTCATTTTCTTACTCTAGAAAATATTAGGTGAAAAAGAATGAATAATAGAGAAACCCATATGGTTGCACAACACATAGGAAAACCGGATGGGGGGGGCTATATTGGGGAGCCAATGCATGGTCTTGTTCTTCTCAAGGCAAGAGTAAGCATGCATGGCTAGATGGTAGTCTTTTATCATTATGTTTTCCACTAAGATAAAAACACAATATCAACCCGATATTCCCTCCATTTTTCGGCACACTTAAATAAAATGGGAGGTCCATTTTATTTTTGTCATTTGTCAATTATAACATATGTGACATGTTACTTGACATATGAAATTGTAATGTATTTTTAACATATTAAAAATCAACATACTCATAAAATATGTCATATACAAAAGCGACTAGTAATTCGTAATTACTTGTACCAAAATGGTTTATCTATTATAAATCACAACATCTTGTATCTATAATAAATCATTCATTCAATCTCAATTCAATATCAATTGTTTCGTAAACAATAATTTTATCTAAGTAATAAAATAATTAAATTACTTAGACCGTATCTAATATAATCGAATTACAATATGACACGTTAATTTTACTCACAATATCACCCGTCAATTTTAAGCAATTTAATTAACTCGTATCGGCATACGATTAATTAAATAATCAATTAAGAGTATTTCCTTATAGGTATGACCTAAGGGGATCAACTGATCACCACCGTCCGCACGACAAAGAATGTCAAACTCTAGTCAGTCAATCATTACCGATATGTGTGGACCAGTTGATTGTAAAATATTACATCCCACATATATTCTTAAAATGAGATTTAAACATGTGATCATCATGATCGACGATTGTGATCGCATTATTGTCGGAGGACACATATTCCAACAATCTCCCACTTGTCCTCGACAAGTGTGCGTCACCAATTCTCTTGTCCTATTACTATCTCCCACTCAATGCAAGGTGTCTTTCAGGTCGTACTTGCAAGTGATCATATCGAGAGTGGTTTCCTCGATCTGGAGAATAACTGATTGACCGGATTTATCTACCATAGATACCTTCCGAGCGTGGCCACGCATTTCCAGTTCATTACTCCTCGAGTGGCCCTGAGATATTGTTATAACCCTGACAAGGGGTGGACAATTCCTATCGCACTTATTCCCTTCGACTAGCCACAGCCATCATAACCCAAAATATGCCCATTTGACCCCATTTACGAAGGTCGTAGTAACACAAATCAAAGTTAATCTGAAACTGTGCCACCTTAGGCGAACAGTCTTTAGTCAAAAGAATCGACTCATTAGAACACTATAGTAGCTCTCGCCACGACCAGGCTATATAAATTTACCAGAACTCTATAAGCGGTCATTAGGCCCGACAAAGTGTTCCTAACAGTCTGCCTATGTGATCGACTAGTCATCTCATATGACTCTATGGCATTTGAACTTGCCATTAATCACATCACACTCTAGTCACTTCGAGACCTCACCTCATACAAGTGACTATGGGTGAATACCATGTTAATCCGGGTTCACTTTAACGGAGTTCAATATTGTCTCTACAACCCGTTTGGATGTAACAAAGTATAAAAAGAGTTTTCAGATTTTTTTTTAAAAACTCAAACGACAAATGTGATTATCATATGAGTAGTCAATACTTGATTACTACTTCATATCCAATTTAGATCTTGTATGTAGTTGTTCATCTCAATTCAATTGAAATGACATGACTCATCATGTTAAGCCTATGAGAAGGCTTTGGTTAGTAGGTTTTATCAACTTCTTGTACCTTACTCAACCTTACTACATACTCGTTTTCCTTTGTAATGTATACATTTGCATTACAAAACTTTCTGAGTACGTGTCGAGATCCAATCAAGACATAGGCCCTCTAGCCTTAGAATAGCTCCCACTGTTTTCACAGTGTGCGGGACTCATCCTTCTTGTACATCCCATGATTGCAAGTGTACTCAATTTCCGTTGTAAATATTTCTCATTGTTCTTTATTGTCTAGAACGATTCTAGAAAATCTATTTCTTAAATAACATAGCCACAATGGTATCTTAACCATTCTAATGTGTTTTGATTATGGTTTTGTCGGAAACCATGCGCAATCTCAATTGTCAATTGTCACTTGTGTAACACTCTTACACAAAATTGCATCAAAAACACTTTGCATTACTTCCTTAATGCTTCTGCAAGCACTTAAGGGTAATCTTCATGGTTTACTTGGTAACTATTACTTAAATTCGATTTGAAACAATTCATCATACTCAAAGTATATGAAGTGTTATACATCATTTCCTATTTAATTGATTCGGCAGCGGAAGCAAATAGAATCAATCAAATATGTTCAATTCGATTGAACTAGTCATGAACCTTATCAACATAAGACTCCTTATTTGACATTAATATCATGTGAATTTATCTCCATAAATCCGGATATTAAGATGTATTATTTTTCTCCTAGTCTTAAATCATTCCCAATAATCAATATGTCATCCACATATAAGACTAATTAAAATTTCCGTAACTCCCACTAAACTCCATGTATAAACACAACTTCTCGACTTATCGAGAAAAGTTTTATAACATGATCAAAACATTGATTTCAACTCATTGATGTCCTACTTAAGACTCTCTCTTAAGTTTCACATTATCTTAGGATGGCAAGAATCTACAAAACTCAAGACATGTATTGAATACATTCCTTCTAATTGAAGAAGTGGGTTTTAGATTCACTCGCTATATGTATATCATCATAATGAAACACAATCCCTAAGAAGATCCAAATAGACTTAAGCATTTCAACTAGTGCAAAACCCTTTGCTACCAATCAAGCTTTGATATCTAACAATTCACTCAGAATTTATTTCGGATTTTCATGGCACTAAGCCTTGTATTGAGTTGTGATTTAAACACTCTCATGTAAGTCATATGTTCATTACTTTCCAGAAGTAATCAACTTGAATCAAACAATTTCTTTGTAAGTTGCAAGCTCTTTACTTTCTAAAAGTAACACTAATTCATCATCTTCAACAAGTGATGACTTTAACCTCCTAGGTTTTGAAGAAAACGTCTCATGTAGCCAAGAAAGACCAGTTTCTTGTGACATAACATTCTTTGTGGCTCTTTGAATAATTTCTCCCACTCTGTCTTCTAGAAATAAACTTGTATTTTAGAAAGACAGCTTCACGAGTCACAAACCCGTTGTACTTGTGATTATAATAAGGAAAAATGAGCATCTGTTTCATATCTCATATGAATCGTTTTAGATTTAGTGGAAAAATAATTTAGACAAAAATGATAAAATCCCCAAAAGGATCAAGTAACTCAAAGTAACTTGATTGAAGTCCAAACCATATCGAATAGCGTTTGATTTCTTTATCCAACCACACATTATCCCATAATGTGTGCTAAGAGAGATTAATGTGTGATACTATATCACATTTCATTTGGCTTGCATCAAAGTCTTCACTTGATAATCCCATCACGACTAAATCGTGATTCCTTGAACTTCTTCAAAGATTTCTCTATTTACCTTATTAAGTGAACACATTAGCGTCAACTTAAATCGTTGGTAAAAGAAAATGATCAACCTATTATGGATCACTGATTTACAACCTCGATCTTCTTTTCAACCAAAAGGCACGAGACATCTTGCTTTGAATACAAGATACGCATATACCATAAGATTAACAATCTAATGGTTTCAAGAGTATTCTATAACTCTTTGCGTTCATCATTCCAGAATTTAAGGTTTAATCTTGGGTTACCAATTTGAGTCTTACATCATCTACATGATGTGTCATTCTAGTTTGGTTTAGAATATAATCACCTTGATAATGGGCTAGCCATACATCAAATCATGGTGTATAGGGTCACAAAAGTGAAACCTCTTTTGTATCTTAACAAGTTTATATTCTTATTTAGAGTTTATGCACTTAATAGTTATAATTAAGTACAACTTTAAACCCAAAACCTAGATTGAGTACACAATTACTCTATCTCTCAACATCTTTGTTGCTAGTCGTCATATTCTAATCATTCTATGTATCAAATACAATGATGAAAACCACCATCGGTTTCTAATATTGACGAAGTAGTATTAGCAAAATTTATGTCAATCAAATAAACATTTAAAGAAGAAGGTCCCATTAGATGTCCAACAACTAACTTGTTGATTCTTCAATAATTTGGGGTAGTTTCCTTTGTAGCGTCCAACAATTTAGACAATGGAAACCTTATCGGTCGGGATTGATAGGTTTAGTATTGTTATTCTCAATAACGTTACTTTTAACATTACCTTGTATCAATTCCATTCTAATTTTACTTCTTAGAACTTTATCCTTTTCTTAACGGTTTAAGAGAATGCTCCCACTCATTTCAATGAGTCTTTGCTTAGAGAAGCAAAATTTAATTTTATGAAGACTACTCTTCATTCGTTCGTTTAGTCTTATAACTTTCATTGAAGTGGTTGCGGTATTTTGGTCAATTTTGATTTCCAACAAATCTAGTTACCAAAATGATTTAACGTTTCAAAGTACTTAACTCAATTAAGCATATGAGAAACAATTGTAAGTAGATATGTTAGTCAAGAATCAAAAACCCTTTTGATCACAAATAACTTCCATCTATACTCTTCACAAGAGATCCTTACAATGGATAATTCGAGGTTTTAGAAGAAAAATTCATATTTGTCTTTAGTTACGATGTTTTAATGGAGATTTGAATCAAAAATCGAAATGATATCGTATATGAATTGTGGTAAAGAAATAGAACAATATAATAGTGGAAAACTTAACATTTATCGTTTTATTAATACTTGTAAATGACAAGTAAAGCATTTACATAGTGACCTCTACCCAACTATGATAAATGATTTCAAGATCCAAATTCATATTAACTTGGGCACGGTGTGGCCGATGAATCCCTTATCAATATAACTCGGTGGATTAACTCTTTAATCGATTCTACTTTTAGAACTTTTGGTCGATAAAATTACATTAACATTTATCTTTAGCCCAGAACACATGCGACTACGGTCACGAATACTTCCGTTGAGCTCAATCCAAATTTCGAATAAATGTGTCCATGATCCAAAACCACATTAACTTGGGCACGGTGTGGCCGATGAAACCCTCATCAACATGAATTCGGTGGATAGACATTTATCACCCACTTCCCCTACGTAACAAGGTTTGTACTCCGGTGTGGCCGAGTGCACTCCCTCACGAAATAGGTTTTCATGGTTTCTACCTTTTGGTAAGGCTAAGTCTCAATTGTTTATTTTTAGCGAGAGGTCATGTCAATTTATTATCTATCACGTTTTAAGTGAACTAAAGCGGTGAACTACGATAATTGTAATTGACACGGTCGATAAACTCGATAAAATGATGATGCATGTTTTAGTTATGGCGATTTAGCGATGCATGCAACATATATAAAAATGCAAAGCATAAATTAAATCCTAGTATGGCCTTCCTAGAATAGTAAATCTAATAAACTATTACAAATTCGGAAACCAACTTCATTGGTCCCTTGAACTTCGGTCTTGGCACGCATCTCGAGGTAACACCGTCTTTAATGGATCGTCTTCTCGAGTGGCACCGTCTTCAAGGAACTCCGGAATAAATAAATTACATAATAAATTACATAATTTCCTATTATACATTTGTAATTAAAATAAAAATAAATCTATTAAATTACAAAATGGTGATACGAGATCACAATAAATTACAACCGAATCGATATTCCCATACATTTCGGGCAATACCAATTAAAACTAAGGCCATACTAAGTAAAATTACATAATTCAAAAATTACATATTAAAATATGACAATCATAAATAAAATGCAGCATTATAATATGTATGAACATGCCCAATTTTATGCTAAATCGCCTTTAAGGAGCCAATATCGTATATTAATCGGTTTTTACGGATTTGCGTGATTTAACCTTTTATAATCACAATAATTACATAAATTCATATTTATGTACAAGTTAATTACCCTAACCAACTTATGACTCAAAATTAGTCTCCACTAACATATTGACAATAATTAACTTATATTTCTTAATATTGTTCATAAATGGACTCAAAAATACAATAATATGTCATAAACTTCAAATAAATCATAAAAATTTCAAATAAATTCAAAATTTGAAATTTAAACTCATGAACATTCTGGAAAAATACCATGACACTCATAATTCTCAAAACATAGGTTAAAAATTTCGAAAATTTATCGAGAAAAACAATGTTGCGGTTTATCGGATTTATCAATTATAACCATAAAAATATGAGAAAAATTATTTTTATTTACTTTTCACTTTTAGATCTGAAATAGGTGATAAAATGCAACATGTGACGTTTTTCCTTAGTCATGAAGTATGTTTTAGCAATTTTTACTAATTAAAGTCACTATTTATGTGATTTTTCATCAAAATTTCATAAATCATGCATAAAGACTTCATTATAGCCAATTATTTTATACACATCTTTTAAAATTTCATGTGAAAAGATACTAAATTTTCATGACCAGATTCGAAATATAACTCATATTAACCTATATTTCCATTTAAATTATATTTTATCTTTAAAAATCCATATTTCGAGCATAAGAACTCATAAAATTATGAAACTTTACAGGTCATCAAAATATAATATATGTGAAAACATATCCAAAAACCATTGGAAAAAACGAAGTTTAGCTATTTTTAGTCCAAAATGACATTTTTATCATAAAATCACATTTTAATGCCATTATTATATAAAATGAACAATAAAAATCCATAAACTAACCAAAATATCCTAAATACATTTTAGGACCAGAAACTTTAACATGCATAATTGATTTCGTGATATATCATAATAAACACAAATTTATAAGTTTTGTTTGTTAATCGTATAACTCGGAAAAACTATAACCGATTTGCATGCAAACAACATAAGGCTCATGATACCGCTTGTTAGAAATAATTAATCTCATTAATTTACATATTCATATATGTGAGAAATTATTTAGTCATAAAATAATTACAAATCTTATGCATGCAAACATAAATAGAAGTAAAGAAGAAATCATGTTCCTTACTATGTGATTTCGGTTTTATGGGCACCAACAAGATCTCCTTCTTGTTAGTTCTTGAGCATTCCAAATAATGGATGAACAAAGATTCAAGTATAGAATCTCTCCCAAAAGTGAATACCCAAGGAATACTCTTAAAGACTAAAATAATATGATCTAGTATTAGGATTAGTCTTACTTAAAATATGACACAAAACTAATTTTGTTCTCTTGAAAAATCGGTTCAAGAGGAAGTAATTGTGTGAGTTTTTCATCTCTAAAATGTTTCACAAAAATGTAGAGAATTCATTTTCTTACTCTAGAAAATATTAGGTGAAAAAGAATGAATAATAGAGAAACTCATATGGTTGCACAACACATAGGAAAACCGGTTGGGGGGGGGGGGGTCTATATTGGGGAGCCAATGCATGGTCTTATTCTTCTCAAGGTAAGAGTAGGCATGCATGGCTAGATGGTAGTCTTTTATCATTATGTTTTCCACTAAGATAAAAACACAATATCAACCCAATATTCCCTCCATTTTTCGGCACACTTAAATAAAATGGGAGGTCCATTTTATTTTTGTCATTTGTCAATTGTAACATATGTGACATGTTACTTGACATATGAAATTGTAATGTATTTTTAACATATTAAAAATCAACATACTCATAAAATATGTCATATACAAAATCGACTAGTAATTCGTAATTACTTGTACCAAAATGGTTTATCTATTATAAATCACAATATCTTGTATCTATAATAAATCATTCATTCAATCTCAATTCAATATCAATTGTTTCGTAAACAATAATTTTATTATAATTTTATCTAATTAATAAAATAATTCAATTACTTAGACCGTATCTAATATAATCGAATTACAATATGACACGTTAATTTTACTCACAATATCACCCGTCAATTTTAAGCAATTTAATTAACTCGTATCGGCATACGATTAATTAAATAATCAATTAAGAGTATTTCCCTATAGGTATGACCTAAGGGGATCAACTGATCACCACCGTCGCACGACAGTAATGTCAAACTCTAGTCAGCCAATCATTACCGATATGTGTGGACCAGTTGACTGTAAAATATTACATCCCACATGTATTCTTAAAATGAGATTTAAACATGTGATCATCATGATCAACAATTGTGATCGTATTATTGTCGGAGGACACATATTCCAACATATACTACGTTTAAATAATATAATTAGAATTGTGTTAAAAAAAATTCTATCATTAGAGTATAGGTTCATATCATTTGTACATATTTTAATTATGATAAAAAAAAATAGAAAATAAGCGTATGAATATTAATAGATAATATAGTATTTGCTTATTATTAAATCGGGTTGGATGTCGAATTAGGTTCAAAAAATATGGTGTACTTTTAAATATGTTATTCGTCTCACATTAAAAAATAATGTAGGTGTGATAAATATATACTACGTATAAATAGCTGAATTGTCTCATATCAGAAGATTATCATAAGGTGAAGTGATCTTATAAATATGATTTATCCTTGGAACTTAGGTATCACCCCAAATATATTGAATTTCTCAAAGTATACTTATTATATAAGAGACTTTAAACATAATCTTCAATTAAATGTTAAATTTTAAAAGTTGTAACATTTTTTTAGGTGGGAGAAAGAGCGATAAAATGGTCAATATTATAACATAAATTTTTCATGGTACCCTCGAATTTTGGTAGATTACACATAATACCCCTAATTTTAAATTTTTACATATAATACCCTTGTGTTTACTTTTTTCATAATGCCGTTACTCCTATGAGTAACTAGATGAGTAATTGAGCATGCCATGCTATTTGTGTTTTGTTATTTAAGTATTAAATGTTAGTTTATTAAATAAAATATGGATTTAGAAATTAGATGATAAAGTGTTTGTATAATAGATAACAAAAGAAAAATGCGTCACAAGTCATATGAGTAATGGCGTTATGACGGAAGTTGTCAAATGGTATTCTGGGAAATAAAAAGGCGAACACAAGGGTACCATTTGTAGAAACTTAAAATTAGGGGTACCATGTATAATCTATCAAAGTTCAAGGTTACCATGAGAAATTTCCAATATTATAATGATATAGTTAATTAATCTATACTATATAATTAAAAGGTTAGACAAAAGCAATAAATTTAATTCCACATGTCACTGCAATTAATTTAATTCCACATAGGCTTAGCAATCAATTTACTTTCTATACATTTTAATTATTTATTTAATTTATTACTAATTAACAAACCAAAAAGATGAGGAGACAAAGGAGTAGCAAAAAAAATGACAAAAAAAGAGTAGTTTATTATTCACATTTCACCCAACCTCTATGATCTATATATGTCTATACAATTTACTTAAAAGACTACATAAACCATTTAGTTTTATTAATCCATAAAATATTATATTATTATTAATTATAGTTAAAAGGGTAAAGTTAAACAAAGGCTACCTAAACCATTTAATTTTATTTCAAATGACATTTTATAATACATTACTTCGTACGATATTACTATGACTATATCTATACAATACTGTTAAAAGGCTTCTAAAATCATTACATTTAAATATTTAATTCCATGTGGCGCACTCATTAAATTTCATTCTGTGTTGCATTTTCATAATTTTTAAATTTATATTGAAGATTAAATTTACTAAAATTTCTTACAAAAGTGTCATCATATATTTTGTAACATATAAGTTAAAGTAAATCAAAGTAAAAGACTTTTAAAAGCATTAAATTTAATTCCATGTGGCATAATAATTAAATTTTATTCTATGTTACATTTTTATAATTTTAAAATTTGTATTGATTATTAAATTTACAAAAATTTCTCACAAAAGTGTCATCATATATTTTGTAACATATAAGTTAAAATAAATAAAGGGATATTATCATTATTCTTAAATTAATTGTATACATTAAATATTTCTTGAGTTTAAAAAATTTCAAAAGTGATGTAATTTATACAAATTCCCTTACAAATTTCATAATTTTTGTAACATATAAGATAAACCAAATCGAAGGATATTAGCATTAATCTTAAATTAGTTTTATACATTAAATATTTCATGAGTTAAAAAAATTCAAAAGTAATGAAATCTATACAAATTCACAAATAAAATTTAACATTTAAATTAAAGTTTTTGTAATAAAACTTGTTAATGAATTGATTAAAAGTCCTTCATACTTATTTTTCTAATTTATAAATTTGATTAAGTGTTTGTTGAAAGTGTTGTATTTTTTTATAAATTATTATACTTTACTTTCCTAAAATTAAAACCTTTTTAATTAAAAATAAAAATAATTTTGTAGTTTAATAACGTTCCTAAAAGTAAAAGTATGACATTTTACTTCAACTACTATTTAAAAACAAGGCAATTGAAAAGCTATGACATTTTTCACATTAGTCCAATTTACTTATTATGTGAAAAACTATTCATGCATCTAAAAACAAGGCAATTGAACACCCACAATTTTCATTAACCTTTTTCCTAATTAATTTACCTCTTAAGGTCCTCATAATAAATTATCTTATTTATTAATACTCATAACTCACAAAATAAATGAAAAGGAATATGAAAAATGAGAATCAATGGTTGTATAATCTTATCTAATAATACTCATAACTCACAAAATAAATGAAAAGTTTAAAAGTAATGGTTGTATAATGGATATAAAACTAATAGTTTCCATTCACTAATCCTCCATTTAATATCCATTGATCATAAATTTTCAAATTACATACTATATTTCATGGTTGAATATTATATTTGATTTTGGTGAGTATGAACATATTACATATGGTATATAAAAATGAATTAACATCTCTTATATGAAATTGTTATTGTTGTTGTTTTGTAGTATGATAAAGTATTTTAATTTTTTATGTTATTCGTTCTTATGAGTCGTTTGCTTTATATTGGAATTTATACTTTTCATCTGGGTTAATTTAAATGGCCTACATGTGAGAATATTTTGATTCTTTTGTTAAATGTTCGTCATGTTGATGTTTTCTCTTTGATCAATAAAACATGTGTATCAACTCTACAACATCATCAAAGGCACGTGAATGTAGATATGGTAGAGCCTCATGCAAGTAGTTTGAAGAAAGAAGATAATCAAAAGGCACAAGACTAAGGTGAAAACTAAAGATAAAACTTAAGGTATAAACTAATAAATTATTGATGTATCGTTTTATTAGTAGATAAAGACTAAAAAAATGTATTTTGCGTCAAATGACAATGAGTTGTAAAGTTTGTATAACGGATTTTGGATAACTATTTTGTTCATATTAGGGTAATTTTTTTCCATTTTCTCATATTTAATTTCGTAGATCAAACTATTTATGTTTCAAACACAATGTGTAATTATTGTCTTGTACTACTATACCAATATATCTTCATTTGTGCAAGAATTTGTTGTACATTTAGTTTAATTAAACATTATTATTCACTTTTGAGTATTAAGAAGCACGTGTAAATTTTAGTAAGAAAATTGTAACAAAACGAATATACAATCAAAAGGCTACCTAAATCATTTAATTTTAATTCACATGACATTTTTATAATCCATTCATTCATAAATTATTGTCCTTATTATTACTATTATTATTATTATTATTATTTTTATTATTACTACTATTTTTATTAATACTACTATTTTTATTATTACTATTATTATTATTATTATTATTAATTATTATTATTATTATTATTATTATTATTATTATTATTATTATTATTATTATTATTATTATTATTATTATTATAACATAAAAATGATATTTTGATTAATTCCTTAAGTATCAAGTGACATCATCTTACTCTAACTAAGTGATCATTTAAGAACCTTTATAAATTTTCTAACATAAATATGCACTAAATTTTTCATAACCATGACTAATGATCTTGGTAACTAAAAAGACAAAATAAAGATAAATATGCACTAAAATTTTCATAACTACATGAGTAATGATTTTGGTAACTATAAAGACAAAAAATAAAAATTGGCTAAATAAATGACTATGTAAGAACCTTAAAAAACTCTCTAAGAAATATGCATTAAATTTTTCATTACGCCATAATCGTTAATGATCTTGGCAACTAAAAAGACAAAAAATAAAAATTGGTTAAATTAACTCATTAAAATGATGTTTACATCAACTCATTATAATTCATTAAAGTTTAATTTCAATAACTCTCATTATTATTAACATTAGGAGGGTTTATTTAGATCAATTATAACCGATAACTCAAGAGATATATCAATAAAAGTCATATAATCCAAGATTATAAATAAGACCACAAAAAGGCGGGGGGACTTCCATTCACCTATAATTTATTATTTGCATACTTTTGTTTAGTCTTTTACACTCTATTTAATTGGATTCTAATTTATTTTTGTTTATTTTCAGAGTTACTTACCAAGGATCTAAACGTGAAATGTCGAGGTATAAACAATTAATATTTTATTCTTTTTTACTTTTATTTCAAATATACCAAGTATTTTTGTTTCGCTTAAGTAAGTTTAATTTAGTGGTTACAATGCTCGAATATTAAAATGGAATACTAACTTAGGGGTTGTCATTAAGACAAATCAAACCATCATACAGATTTAGGAGTTTTGGTGTCATTCCTCATTACATAGTTTTGACTCATATCACAAAATTTCAAAATACCCTAACTATAATATATCTCCAAGTAAAAAAAGAAAGTACAGAAAAAGCCAAAAAACACTTTCACGAACAATACACCGAAAACAAAACAACAAAAAAAGTCAAACCCGTGATTTTCACAGGTCACAAAACTAGTTTTCATTTAAAAGAGAGAGATATCCGTACCAATAAAACAATAAATGGGGTATTATTTTTTAATTGTTATTTTATTGCCACGCCATCAAACTTAACATCCATTTAACATCCTTTACATTAGGAGGTACCATGAGCAAAAAAAATGGAACCTCAAGGGGTATCATAGGCAGATTCTTAAAAGTAGGGGTAATATGGAAAATCTGACAAAATTAAGGGGTACTACTGGAAATTTTCGTATCTCAATTATGATAATTTTTTTCGTCATTGCTCTTTCATGGACGCATTTTACTCTTTCACGGACTTTTTTTGTTAAATTTTCCATTTCATACCCTTTTCTAAAAAACAAAAAATACGATCTCCCACTCTCCTTTCCCCCCCCTCTAAAAATTAGTCCTAATCTTACCAAAATCATCAATTGTGCAATTTTAATTCACACATTAAACAATGTAATTATTCTAATTTGATCGACAATCCATCAAATTTTGTATCAAAATTAACTGCATATACTTTAATTAAGCAAAATTTTACAATTAGGGTTCATGGAGGAAGTTATGGTTGGGGTGGCTGGTTACCCGAAGGGGATGGGGCAGGGCAGTGGTCGTCGCTGTAGGGGTGGGGGTATGGTGGTCGTGCAACTGAAGTCGGGGAGGGATGGTGGTCATAGGTTTGGGGTAGGACGAATGGTGGTGGTAGGTGTGCGACGATGGTGATAGGGGCGGGGGTCGCAGATGGAAGTGGATGGTTGTTGCGACTAGCGTGGTCGGAGAGATCTGGGTGGTGCGCGTCTGAGGCGGGAGTGAGGGGGTGGTCCAATGGTGGCACGGGATGGGGGGGAGGGTTTTTTTCTCGTTAGTTTCTTGGAGTGGCGGGTGGCAGTCTGGGGTGGGTGGCGTGGGTGGCCTTGGCCGACTGTGTGCAGGCATCTGGAGCGGTGGGGCAGAAGAGGAAGCAGCGAGACAGTGGCTGTTGGGGGTGTTTGTGGTGGTTGATAGTTGGTAGGAGGGTTGAGAACAAAAAATAGTATACCCTCATAGTCTGATTGTTGGTTCCCTTTCTTTTGGGCACCAAAATTAAGGAAATGAATTTGAACCACACAAAACACCCTACCCCACATGGAATTGAATTTAGACAATATAAAACTTACCAAAAAAGGAAAGGGGAACCAACACTCGACTACTATGAAAAAGGAAAGAAGAATCAACAATCAGACTAGGAGGGAGTATTGAAATAACAAGGGTATAATGGTCATTTATGTCCATGATTGAGTAAATCATGTCCATGAATGAGCACCACCCATTTTTTTTGAAGAAAAACAACGTACAAATATTAATGGAGAGTACTTGATCATATTATTAAATTTAAATATAACTATTAGATATAATGAGTAACAATTGTGCGTATTCGGTATTCGGGATCTAGTTGGATGTCGAACTAAGTGCAAAAAAGATGGTGTAATTCTGAGTATCTTATTTGTCCCACATTGAAAAACAATGTAGGTTTGATGAATATATACTACGTATAAATAGTAGAATTGTCCCATATCAGAAAAATAATCCAAGTTTGGTGAATATAACACTTATAAATAGTAGAATTGTCCCACATCGAAATCAATACTATATATTAAATCCGGAAACCAAGGGACTTCAATGTAATTAAAGAAAGTTATACAAATTAATTATACTATATAGTTTTAAATCACTAGCACTGTGTGATGGACCCGATTAAGGGATCTTAATGCAAATATTATATAGTTTGGGTTAAAATTAAATTATATAGAAACTTGGTAATTTTCCTAAACATTTGTAAGAGACTAAAACGTGGTCAATTTCCTTAAAATAAAATAATTAATTAAGATGGTCAATTTCCTTAAAATAAAATAATTAATTAAGATGGTCAATTTCAAGGAGACTAAAAGAAAAAAGATGCTTGGTAATTTTCCTAAATATTTATAGAAGATGGTCAATTTCCTTAAAATAAAATAATTAATTAGTATAAACATGCACACTTATGGTATTAATTATTATCATCATAAAATTATATATTAAATTTAAAATCTATGCAATTTTATTAAACTTTATAGTTTATTAGATGTATAGAGATGTTAATTATTTAACATACAAAAATATAATAGAAGTAGGTTATAAATATTTTAAGTTAGATTTCATAATATATAATATTGCATAATTCTTTTGATTTGATTTAATGCATATATGTAATATATTTATATAAATATATAATCCTCTTAAAACTGCATGCCTAAGTAGTAAAAATAATTTCGTTAGTAAAGAAAAGAATTGTATTAACATTGGATATAGTTATATGATAATAATCACTCAATTGAATATAGTAAAAGTAACAATATTATCAGCGAGATTAGTGAAAGTGGTAGAAACAACAACGGGAGTAGTGAAATAATCAATATTAATGCGCCAATAGTGAAAGTAACAATAATTACGGCGGGAGTAGTGAAATTATCAATATTAATGAGGCAGTAGTGACAATAACAATAATTACGGCGGGAGTAGTGAAAGTAACAATGATTACGGGCAAGTAGTGAAATGTTATTACTATTGTTTCATTAATAAGAGTAAAATATTAATAGCGGGAGTAGTAAATTTGTCTCAAAATTTATTTTATCGTAATTTTAGAATATATCATAGAAAAATATATTAATGATAAATTTATGGGTTATGCAACTTTAAGTAATTTTATTTAATGAAAAAAAAAATAATGGTAACGAGAGGTAGCTCGGGCGAAGCCGGGCACCAATACTAGTATTAGTATAAGGTGGGGTGATTATATGATTATAAATAACAGTTAACCCACGTATATATTAGGAGTAATTTTTTGTTTTTTATGAAAGAGATATTTTACTAATATGTAAACAAATCATTAGACATAAAATTTAATTACCTGTTGCAACGCACGAACATTAAATGGTGATTTGACCAAGTCTAATTCTAATTCCAATATCTGTGTTCGATTTGTTGTCTCTCTCTGTAAAACCTCTGTTCGATCTAACAAACTTTGAAACAGAAATACGTTACATCAGGTATTTTCATCACTTGAAAATCTTTACTCTCTATATTTTGATCTTCTTCCATGTAAACTCGTTTACATTATGTATATATTCATGTTACATTAAATGTCATGCACTATTTTTTACAACAATGCATATATTCATAATTTAGTTCTTGTTTAAAATTGTAATTAAGTTTATTATTTGGTTGTGATTATGCTAATTTCATTTAGGATTTGTATTGTATTAGTCGGATCATTTTCACAGAAAAGGTATGCCGGAGACAAATGGACCACCATTGATCTTGGACATAGAAAATTTCAAGGTTAGAATGCTAGCTTGAATAATTCCAATTACACTCTTTGGGTAGTTGTTGATGGAGAAAATTTTTGAGGGATTGTATTTTAAATTGTGTAGGGTGATTTTTCGTTTGATGCATTGTTTGGGAATTTAGTGAATGAATTGTTACCATCTTACCAAGAAGATGATGGAACAGAAGGGCATGGTGGTATCGGTCCCAATGATTTATTGCCAAATGGGTCTTCCAGAGTTTCCTCAGACGCGACTAAATTACCTCATGGGGCTTCCATGCCTTTGTTTCCCCAAGTAGATACTTTATTGGGGCTTTTTAAAGATTCTTGTAAGGAGTTGATTGATTTTCGCCAACAGGTAAATTCACCGGCCTTTCTAGATTAGGGTTTACGGGATTCACTACAATTTTTCAAGGGAGATTCTCTCTTTTGCTTACTTCAGTCTTGTGAAATATCAAGGTTGATGCAAGGCTTAGTAGTCTTAGGAAAGAGGTTTCTGGCCAGGATGCTAAACATAGGAAGACACTTGCTGAGGTTAGTTGGCAATATCTGCTTCTTACTTTTTTTTTTGTTTTTTTTTTTTTTCCGTTCAACCTGGACAATAAATTACACGTTTGTTTGAACAACAAATGTCGCTTAAATTTGGCATGATGGGGTAATTATACTGGACCTATTTCTGTGGGGAAATAGACTACTCCACAGATAATTGCACTGGCAAATTTGGCAAATTTGTTCCGTCGGAAGTTTTTCTTGGCTAATTTTGTGGTGCAGTACATTATAACCGTGGTTTAAGGCATACCTTATATTTATGGTGTCACTCACTTCCTAAGCTACATAATGATTATAATAGCTGGAGATATTTTGCTTGACCAGTTGTGTCAAAAAAATTTCCATATTCAGATTTACACAGAAATATTTTGATAGCCGATTCGATGCACAGTCGTTCTCATGTTTCCTTTTATGTCACCTTTCAGTTAGAACACGGTGTAGATGGATTGTTTGATAACTTTGCACGATTGGATTCTCGTATCTCAAGTGTTGGACAAACTGCTGCTAAAATTGGAGACCATTTGCAGGTAAATGGATCCTGTCAGGAGTACCAAGCTTATTTCACAATATATTGGAGATCGTTTTGAACTTTGAGTTATTATCGTTGTATTGTTTTCCTTGTTACTCAGTATCCTTTTTTTTTCTTCGTTCGTTATTTTTATGCATTATTTTTTTTCTGTTGTACATTATTTAGAAAACAACATTATTTTAGTGCCTCAATGGTTCCTCATTGTGGCAAGGCAAGGTGGTGGGGGTTTTGATGAACACCACCTTGAAGATTAGTTAATAACATAATGAGCCTATTCTTGGATGACATATTATGAAAACTGCGTTGTAAATGCATTGGCCCAATACTACTTCCAAGATACAAGAAACATAGAGAGTTACTGAGTTTTTTCCTTGTTCTGTTATATTCCAAAGCCTAAGAATTGTTTCCATTCCTAAACCAAAATAGAGCCAAACACTTCTCATTCTTTAGTTTGTGGTTGTTATGGAATACGGTACAATGACTCACTATATTGGTAGTAGTCAATTGATGCAATTCTCGACGCAATTTTTGTTTGAGTTATTTGGAAATAACCACTGCTTGATAACACAGGGATAAGGGCGCAAGGTTGCGTAGTGGTGATACGATTTCAAATCGATCATATTTCCCCCTTTGATTCAATCTGATGTGTTAGCTATTTGTGTGTAAAACTTGTATTAAAGTGTTGTGGTCGTGTGTGTGGCGTTGGAGTGATGGATCGTAGAGCATGTCGAGACATGACCAGGGATTGTCAAGGTGTGGGCTTTAACGTGATGCGTGTGAGCGTACAATGGACTCTGATGATTTTATCTTCCCAGATGCCAGAAAGCAACAATCATACCCACAAGTGCTAGAGCAATTGTGGTTCACGTTGACAATAGTAGCAGCAAAACTGCAGAAGTCTTGGTAGATACTAAAATAGCTGATTCTTGTTTACCTAGTGAAGCTAACTATTATTTCTTGTTCAAGAATTTTGACGGCTTATAGTACCAATATAGGACTGGTATTTTACTCTATTTAAGACTATGATTAATCTACAATATTCTTAGGATTTCTTTTAGCAGTTCATTAGGACATGAAAATTCCTTAATTTTTTTTTGGTATAGATAGTACCTAATATCTGTACTAGGTCACTAAGAAGAGACAGGTTAATTAAACAACATTACCCCAATGACTCGAGAGCTCCCGCAAATTGCGGGAGGGGGGGGTCGGATGTACGCAACCTTACCCTTGTGTTAGCAACATAAATAGGCTGCTTTTAAATGACCCAAAACGAAAATTGCGTCCACAATCGCATCGAATGACCGATACCACAATAAAAGGAAGTGAGCCAGTTTAGTGAGCTATTTTGCTTGATTCAATCATAATAAAAGTTTGGTGGTAAATTCGAGAGTTTTTCTCAGTTGTTCAGGTTCAACTTATTTTTGTTTGTGTTTTATTTATTTATTAATGTTCACCTGGTTCTGTTTTAAATCTGTGTTTGTATTCAAGATAAGACACTGAAATTTGGACCTTGATTTGATGGGTTGTAGTCTTGTGTGATGTCATATCTATTGGGACTATGGGTAGCTTACATCTACTACCCTTGCCATGGTGTGTGGCTACGAGGCTTGTTATGATGGGGCAAAAGGTGCTTATGTTGCATTGATGGGAATTAAATGACTGTAGTGTTAATACGCATAAGAAAATCAAAACAACCACTGCGCCTCTGAAATACGATCATGAACAGAGTTGTTTCCACAATTCTGTGGTCATCTCTTAAGCAAAAGGTGAACACATCATCACTGATGCAAACCCAAGAAAGTTGGGAGCAATGTAGGGGGTGTCTTAAGCACATCAGTAGAAAGGGAAGGAGCAAGACCTATGTTACTCTGACACTTCACTTAGCTGCCGTGTCGAGTGTCCGACACCGACACGACACTTCGACACTTCATTTTAGACCTAAATTTGAAATATTCGCACAAAATAGCCGTATCCGACACTCGACACGTGTCGGACACGACACCAGTGTCGGAGAGTCGGTAACACAGAGCAAGAGACTACTACTGGAGTACTAGTACACAACCAGTTAACGAGCAGTAAACCAGCAGCAGCCACATTGCAGAACAGGAGACTAGATAGGGGCATGGTCACAAATGGAAAGACAAAGCCCGAGCATGCTGATGTGTGCAGCCAATCAAGGTCAGACCTGCAATGCGGAACCAATATCTGAACAATCTGATATGAGGTCCAAGTAGATAGCCATGACCAATCCCAACGCAGCATCTTTGCTCACCGTGAAAGTTTTCAAGGAATACATGTGAGGAATGTGGTGTTTGAGCAGATCTTGGTTAGCCATGAACAAACACAGAGGTAGCAAGACATGACAGAAGCTTACACAGCAATTATGCAACAGAGAAGTCGCCACTTCTGCCTGGTAAAGCATGCACAACTCGGTTGCTTAAAGCCGGAAGTGTCGAAGATGCACAAACAAAGGGTAAGAGTAGCACAAAGTCCCTAGCAGCTTCCAAAGAGCCACCATCAGGTCAAAAGTGCAACACGTGTACATATATGACATGATAGTGGCAGCCATGACGAACTTTTATTAATTGTATATGACCTTGGAGGTAAAGACTCCAAAAATTAGGACAATTATTTTGAAGAAAGGGAAGATGATATGATTTCGAAGCGATCATATCTCGGAGCTTTGATTGAATGTGGTTTATTAGCTGACTGGCGTATAAAATTTCTATTGAAGTAGCGGCCGTGTGTGTGTCGATGGATCGTGAGCATGTTGAGCGCGAGCATGACAAGGGCTAGTGAAGGTGTGGGCTTGAAGTGATGCTGTGTGCATATAATAGACTTGGGTGATTTACGCATTCCACATGCCAGAAAGCAACATAGGAGGCTTCAAGTGCTAAAGGACTTCTTGACGAAGGTGACTATGGTAGCACCACAAATCTTGGTGGATTCTAAAACATGTAGTGCTTGTTTACCTACGACTCTAAGAGGAGATAATATTTTTCTTGTTCAAGAATTTCATCCAGCTTATACTACTAGTATAAGACTAAACATTTCACTCTATTTCAGTTAGGATTAGTTTACATTCATTTTTAAATGGTTAGGACTTCTTTTAGCTACAAATTAACAGTTTATCAGGACATGAAAATCCCTTATTTTTTTGTTTAAATAGGACCCTTAATATCTATGAATTAGACTATTAGGCCATTAAGGAGTGACAAGTTAATGATTAATAAAAAAACTTGATAATAAAATTCGAGTGATTTTCTCAAAAGTTCAGGTTGAAATCTTGTGTTTGTGTTTCTTGGTTCTGTGTTGAACTTCTGGCTGTATTTGGGTTTCTAGGGTAGAAAGACACAGGTCGTCTAAGATCTAATCGAGTTCAACCACGACAAAGGCCCAAACGTATTTGTTCATATCCTTGTTCAATTTCGGATTTGGTTGTCCAGATCCTTTTATATCAAATATTTCTTGAGCTTCCGCTTACGCATTCATTTCACATCTGACCCTCCTTACCCACTATTGGTAGAGGAGCCCTTGAGAGCGTAATATTGTTGTAGTTTATAAAATCAATATATATGGAATCTTATGTTTCAGCAATTCAAATTTTGTTTTATTGAGTTAAGTTTGCATTTGAATGTGTTGGGTCTTCATGATTGTTTTTTTATATGTATTTGCTTCTGTTGCCAGAGTGCTGATTCCCAGAGAGAAACCGCCAATCAAACTATAGATCTCATAAAGGTATTACACTTTGATGTCATTTAAAAACTAGGCTGTTGAACTGGTCTAATTCATCATAGATGGTTGAAACAATTGCAGTACATGATGGAGTTCAACAGCACCCCTGGTGACCTTATGGAACTCTCACCGCTGTTTTCTGATGACAGTCGTGTTGCTGAGGCAGCTTCAATTGCTCAGAAGCTACGTAAGATGTCAAACTCATATCATAAACCTGATCTTACATGTTGTGCTTTTGCTTACCTGATTACTTTTTACATATTTTTTCTGTTAGTCGTTATATATATGCTGTTCAATATCCAGGGCTGCTATATTTTCTTGTTATTTTTATTTTTAAGGTGGACGTGCAGAGTTTTTTATAACCCATGATCTTATAACAGGGCAGTTTGCTGAAGAAGATATAGGAAGACAAGGAATAGGAGCGCAATCCAACATTGGAAATGCCACTGCTAGTAGAGGATTGGAAGTGGCCGTTGCCAATCTTCAGGAGTATTGCAATGGTAGGTCTGTTGTTTCGCAACGAGGATTTTATCGTTGACACCAGTTGATGAGGATTGGCAAAAATTTTGGTCGACTTATCTACCAATGCAACATCGGAAGAGTTCATAGTTCACTTTTAAATGTCTAGCAGTTGCCATTTTTAATCAGAGAATTATGCTTATCCTTCTTCCTGAAAAACCAAAAAAGTGAGAAGTTAATCTGCGTATAGATTTAGAAGCAAATATCTTCTTAAAACATCAACTATGTGCTCTGGTTTTTTATGGCAGAATTGGAGAACAGATTATTACAAAAGTTTGACTCTGCATCCCAGAGAAGAGAACTTTCAACCATGGCAGAATGTGCGAAAATTTTATCCCAGGTAACCTATGTGTAGTCTGTAGTGATCCATTTCAAATAACTATTTATAATTTTGACTGCGTGCATCATTTTATCACATGAAGGTGTTATTGCGATACATTTGTTCCAGTATCTTAAAGATGATCCTTTTTTGGCGTGAGTGTTTTGATCATTCCTGTTGGATTTTAGTCAGAATTCAGAAATATAAGATTCTAACTGCAAAAGCGTACTGCATTTCCTGAATTTACATTCTGTACTTGTTTTTGTTTCTTGCGGTATAGCCTATGCATATAAGCAAGTCTTTTATAGGGTTGTTGACTACCAATTATTTAAGTTTCCCAGATTTTAGCACCTGTCTTCTTACGTTGGCACTTTGTTTTTCCCTTCTAAGATTTATGATCTTCCAAGCTTTGAAAGCCATCAGCTTAATTATATACTCCCTCCGTTCGGTTAAATTCCATACGTTTGTTTAATATATGTGAGGTGTATTTTAAGTGAACGTATGGAATTCAACTGAACGGCAGGAGTATTTATTTATTTCTTTGATAACAGGTTCAATGTTCATTATAGTTTCTATAGGAAATTGGTTTAATAGAACTTGAATACAATTAGTATCATCTAGAGACTTCTAAGACACACTTTGAAGAGAACACACAAATTCTTATGCTTCTTGTGGCAACACGTATTCAACACCTTATGTCATTGCTTACTTTGTCATCTTTTGTTTTTCCCCGCAAACTCGCTAATCATAGTGGATTTCACTTTGGAAACATGCTTGGGTACAATGATGTTCCATGTTTGTACTAGTAGATTGGATTCATTGGACTTAAAGGCCCATGCAAGTTGTGTAAGCCGCAACTATAGAGGATTAAGGTCGGTGCAAGTTTAGGCTGAGCCTTAACTTAAGCTTTAGCCTTTTTGTTGAGATGGTTCTTTGACATGATAAAGACCTTAAGATATAATGTGAGTTAGGGGGGTGCGGAGTGCACACTCATATAATCGAAATTGTCGAGTTCATGGTTAAGTGGATATAATTATGATAAATGATATTTATCTTAATTGGCGGTTGCATGGTTGGATTTGGTACGAAAACCAACATGCTTATCCACATTTGTAACACTTTATATATACTTATATTCTAAGTATATATAGAGGCATGTGATAATAATTCACACACGTGAAAAATCAGATTTTGGTATACAAAGAAAATTATAAAACTCCATGAAGTATTCTCTTTATCTTTGCCTAGATGAAGAGGGTCTCAACCGTCTTATCCTACACGGGATTTCGTGTAACCCAAGGCATGAAATAGGGTCGAAATACCCTTAAGGAAAGCGTGCTCTTCGTGATTCTGTTGATATGCAAGTTTACGATCATTATCACTACTACCCTATACAATTTCTCCAACACCTTTCACATTGCTTGAAATTAGTATTGATGACTTTGGCCGTCTATTAAAAAATACCCAACAAAGAGTAGCTTTCCCGCCTTGACAGTTTCCTCATGCTAATGGTTTGGGACTTCCTGGTAATCTGGTATCCATCTGACAATTAGTGAATATCTTTTTCTGATTTTCAAAGAGCACAATTGAGTGATGTATTGTTCCAGTACGTCAGCATTTAGCAACCTTTTTCGTCATTGATGAAACTTCTTTGCTTTCTGCTCTTGACGATTAATTTATTTAAATTCTTTTTGTCGTAAGTGAATATTGGATATGGATGTGTGTCATAAATAGAGAAGTGTATTTGTTTATTTTATCCTCTGTAAACCTACGAATTAAATCAAGCAATTAGTTACCTAGCTATGCCAGGGTGACATATTGACATCAGCTTGTAACCCAAGCCATTAATAGTCTGTCGATGCCTGTTGACGATGTTTTGTGCGGCTCAGAGCTTTGATTCGAGTTGCTTAGGCTGTCTGTGGCTCTTACTGTATTTCATTACTGACAAAAAACTGTTCTGCACATCTCAATTCCCGACTTTGGTAGGTTGCTGTACAATATAGAAAGCCTATCCACAAACTATTGCTGTCACCACGAGAGTTCTTGACAAACAAACAAGAATGTTGGTAAAGGATTATATACTGTAGTCCTTAGTTAAATTGGGGATCCAGGTGTGTGTGTGGAATCGTTTAGTCAGAGTCATATAAAAGATTTAATGTAACTTATACTTTTTAAACTCCTGTCTCATGATTTTGGCGTCGGTAATAGACTAAAAGGAGTCTTCATTTTTGTTCTGACATGGTTCATCAAGTATAAGGTTTTGGTCAAAATTATGGGAATGTTTGCAATTTATAATAATTTGCGACCAATGACTGTTTGTTACTTGCCGACCAGTTTAACAGGGGTAGCAGTGCTATGCAACACTACGTAGCAACGCGGCCTATGTTTATTGATGTAGAGATTATGAATGCGGACAATAGGCGTGTCCTTGGTGAGCAGGGTTCACAAGCTAGTCCTAGTAATGTTGCTCGTGAACTATCTTCACTATACAAGGAAATAGCAGGTTCAGATAGTACCCAAATTTGCCTTTTGGTTTATTTAAAAGGGGAAAAAGTGAAGCAAATAAGATAATTTGCTCTTGTTTTATCAACCATTGTAAATCTGACACTAATTTGCAAACATTTTCAGACACGGTACGGAAAGAATCTGCAACAATAATGGCTGTATTCCCTTCTCCAAATGAAGTAATGGCTATCCTGGTTCAGGTACGTTAAAGGAGTCCAGTCATCCTCCTCTCTTGATGTTGAGGAATTATTAATAGAAACTATGTTCATTGAAGTGGTTGAAAATTACATATGTTAACTGTAGAATGCTCCTGTTACTTGTTACAGAGAGTTTTGGAACAAAGAGTCACCGCCCTTTTGGACAAGCTATTACAGAAACCATCTCTTGTCAATCCACCTCCAATCAAAGATGGTGGTCTCCTAGTAGTAAGTTTTGATTCCATCTCTTCGGCTGCCCTCTTGAGCATGGTATTAAATCCGGTGAAACCGCAGCAGGATGAGTCGTTAAGGTTTTAAAAGTTACCGCAGGTCTGCGACCATATTTTGAGGTGGTATCAGCTTTATATATGAATTATGAGGCAGCAACCGAAATTAAGCTGCAACGGCTGATTTCGAGATCAAGTCTCAAGCTGATATTTAATACCATGCCTGAGCCCTGTGTCTTCTGCTGCTTTTGAGATAAGTCTCGATTGTTAATTTAATGTTGGTGCAGTACCTCAGAATGTTGGCTGTGGCGTATGAAAAGACACAGGAGCTTGCAAGAGACTTCCGGGCAGTTGGCTGCGGGGATTTGGATGTTGAAGGTATCACTCTTTGTTTCATTTGGTCGTTCTTTGGTTCATAAATTCTGCATTTCATTTACTTTCAAAATTTCAAGTTACTCTGGCAGAGTGATAGAGCTTCTAGCTGGCCAGGTTGCTCTATGGAGGGAGTCTGACACTCCTGACCCCAGTAACTTTCATTGAAAAGCTGGAAATGCATCTTTTAAAGAGGCTCCAATTAAAAGTAACTTATAATTGACATCCCTTGGGCACCATGCCACTACTCTTGTTTCAGGATGTTACCCTAAACAGCACCATTTTTGTGCTTATGTGTTCGTACTTTAATATATTGTTGGAGAGTCCCAAGTGTGTAATGATGTCATGAATCACTATTGTTAACATTTTTGGTACTATTCAATTAAACGTCAAGCTATGTCGAGAGGCTCCAAATTAAAGCAACTTAGTGAACGTCCCTTGGGCATCACTCTCATTCAGGATTTTGTAGATAATGAAACCACGCAGGTTAGAGAAATCTTTTAATCTTGCAATAGGCAATAGATGATGAATTTTCTGCGTTCCAGGCTTAACGGAATCGTTATTTTCCGCGCACAAAGAGGAATACCCTGAACATGAACAGGCATCTCTTAAACAATTATATCAGGCAAAGGTTGGACTTTTTGTTGAATAAATTTCGTAATGTCTCTCAGGAATATTAGTTTCTTATCTACAACAATGTTTCAATTTTTGATTTCTACGGCCTTAATATACCTTGTAGATGGAAGAACTGCGTGCTGAAAGTATGGCTGATGTAAGTGGAACTGGGTCTATAGGGAGATCCAAAGGTGCTTCTATAGCTTCTTTCCATTATCAGATATCTGTGGCCGTGGTGACCGAGTTTGTCCGTTGGAATGAAGAAGCAATATCTAGGTGCAATTTGTTTTCATCACAGGTAGGTCTTCTATGCTTCTACTTTCCTATCTTTGTACTTTGCAAGATATTGTGGGGAACATTGCTAATGCGGCTGTTTGGATTAATAGTTATCTAATCTAAATGCTTCTATATCCTTTATTTCTGTTATCTCATTTGCTTCGCTGACCACAAGCCTTCCACCTACTGATGGTATAATGGTGAAAAACTGTAGTTGCCAACACTTTATATCTTTTTAGTATTTTGTGGGTTTAAATTCACGAGCCTGATAGTAAAACTTTCTCTCTTCCTCAACTTTTGTATTTCATTTTAAGTAACTTAGGCAGTAACTATCGGGTAAGAGCTATTTGTAAATCAGAAGATCCAGTTCATGTTTTCATGACTTCATCTATGACGCATTTGCTGTTCTGAGTTATTCACTAGTTGTACGTATTCTATCCTCAGCTTGCAGTGCCTTTGGCCATTAATTGCTATAAATGTCATTTCGAGGCTTACAAGCTACTTGACATTATGGAGGAACTCTTCTATGCTATACAATAACTTACATTATTTTTAATTTCAACTCACTCTATAAGCCTCTTGCAGTAGGCACCTCAAACTTCCATAATAATTTAAGGATTCTCTTCAACCTAATTTTGCATATCATAAAAGTTCGGATGGATCAAACAAGTTCAGGTAATTAGCTTAGAAAATACAAACAACTAAGTTGTGAAAGTTTAGAAAAGTTCTGATTTGCTCAGGAATTTTCAGAAATAAATTCAAATAGAATACAGCCAACAAGGTAAAAGTTGAAGCAAACTGACCATTAGTGTCGAGGTGAACTTCGCCACTTGGCATTTGTAGTTGTACTGCGTATTATCTAATTTGGTTTTCTGTCATCCTTTGTTACATAATATACTTCGTGCATTCCTTTAGTAGCAAAATATTCGTCATCCGTTCGATAAGAGACATGACAAGATACGTGAATAGTATTACGATAAGCTAATAAAGGAATAGTGTGTATTGTATGAGCTGATTAGTATATGTCTAATATCTAAGGAATTTGCTTGTAATATTCCCTTTAGCTTGTACTATAAATAGAGGAGCTTGGTACTTGTTACAACCAAGCCAAGTCCAAATAGTTCTATATCCTAATACTCATCTTGTAATCTCTCCTTGTAATACAAGTTCCATTTGTCTATAATCGAAGTCTTATTGCTTCTTATACTATACTCTTTCACATAGCTTGATCCTGATAAACCTACTTAGTGGTTGTACTTACTATATGTTCATAATCTTCATCCATTCCCTTCTATTTAAAGCACATGGGATGTTTCTAGTTTCTAATTTTCTCTAGATAGTACTGACAGATGAAATATTTTGACAGCCATCTATTCTTGCATCCAACGTTAAAGCTGTGTTCACTTGTCTCTTAGACCAAGTAAGTGGATGGCATATCGGCACTTGTTTATTATTTTCTATTTTTCTTGACTCCCATTTGGAAACTGAAATGGGATACCTATTCTTATGTTCACTCAGGTTAGTCAGTACTTAACAGAAGGTCTTGAGAGGGCTAGGGAAGGCTTGATCGAAGCTGCAGCTTTGCGGGAAAGATTTGTTCTGGGTACAAATATTAGCAGAAGAGTTGCAGCAGCTGCTGCTTCCGCTGTGAGTGCTTCATACTTGAGCATTGGTTATCTCACTGGACATTTATGAGCTATAACGATGATATCTGAGTGCCTCAAGGGCTCCTGAAGATGTTGGGGTAAGGGTGGGTTAGATGTAAACAACTTTGCCCCCATGTTAACAACACAGGAGGGAGGTTATTTCCAGATGAACCATAATGAAAAAAAGCGGTCAATAATTGCATCAAATGACGGCTACTTTATAATAAAACGGAAGCAAAACTATTAATCTAATATAGTGAACCATCTTATTTATTCCATTAGAATTTGAAACAAAATAAAAATAATACTGAGTAAAATTGAAGAAATACATTGAGGCAAAAAGTTGATAATAATACTAATCGCATTCTAGAAGTTGTAATCGCTTACTATATCGACATACATTGAAACTACTACAACGACGTTAATTAACTTTTATTTTGAAGATTGACAGCTCCCGCAAACTGTAAAAAAGTAAAAATTATTGTTTTGGAGAATCCATGCATGACACACTGGATGTTTATTGATCGTTTACAGGCAGAAGCGGCTGCTGCAGCTGGTGAAAGCAGTTTTAAGTCTTTCATGGTTGCTGTACAACGTTGTGCCAGCAGTGTCGCCTTGGTGCAGCAAGTATGTCAATGCCTTTTTTTAATCAGAAATATTGTGCACTGTACGTCTGTACTATTCCCTCCCATTTGTTTTTGTTCCCACACTCAGTTTTTGGCATTTTATTCTTCTTCCCACTTCCCTTATTTTCCTCTTTTAGTAAACATTTTTGTGACCTTTTACCAATTTGTCCTTATGACCATATAAGAATTACAAAAAATGTCCTTCGCTTAACATCCTAAATATTTCAGCTTTATTTACTCCAACCTCATTTGTTTAGCCTAACCCCATTTATTGTTAACTAACCATTATAAACCTACCCGCAGTTACTTGGTACTCCCAATAACACCCCTCTCTCCTTCCTTTTCCACTTCCCGTCACCCACCACCACCTTTATCTCGATTTCCTACCACCAATGTCCTACAACCACCAACATTTTCTGACCACCCTCAATATATTCCCTTAACTTCGCGCGCCTCACCCCCTCACTCCTACACCTCTGCGCGGCCCACTCCTCTATGTCTCAGGTCTGTTGACCACCATTTGAAACTCCATCACCATTTTGTCCAGCTATTCACGATCGCCATATGCTCTTGGCTCGTTATGAAGGCGGCGGTTGTGTGAGCTTTAATTGTCGTGTGTTTCGCAGGTGGTGCGGGTGTCATGGTGGTGTGGGTTGGGTGGTAGGTGGGTGGTGGTTGTTGCAAGGGGTGGATGGTGGTGTGGGATAAGGTAGACTTGTGTGCGGTGGGGATTTGTGTGGCTGTGTGTGTGAGAGAAGGGTTTGGAACTTGATTCCACATACCATGTGTTTGTTTCAATTTTGGGTGGAATGAGATCGAACTTCATGAAAGTTGAAAAAATCTAAAATACAACATTAAAAATATTTATTTTTGATACTAAAAAATCATGAAAATGAAGAGTTGATCAAATAAATGAAAAAAAAAAAATCATTTAAAATGTTCTATTTAAGGTTTTTGCATGTGTTTTGGTTTTTTACTTGACCCATGGATATCAATCTCATACCCACCTCCTCCTTGGGTATGAGAAACCTATACCTCATGGGTTTGAGATATGGGTATAAAACCTCTATTTTTACCAAACAAACACTTGGTATGGGTTTGGCTCATTCCAAACCCATACCTCATAGCTAGTTGAACCAAACACCCCGAAAAAGGGAATGGGAAGAAAATAATAGAATGAGAGGGAGTATTTAACTGTATGACCATCACTCATGACAAACTCTTCTCTGCAGTATTTTGCTAATTCCATCTCCAGGCTTTTGTTGCCTGTTGACGGAGCACATGCTGCATCATGTGAAGAAATGGCCGCAGCAATGTCAAAGACTGAGTCTGAAGCTTACAAAGGACTTCAGCAGTGTATTGACACTGTGATGGCTGAGGTATGTCTTGGTTAACTTTTAGTTAAAAAAGATCATAGTATTTCTTTTCACTTCTAGACTTGAATCCACAATTGGATGGTTCAGTGTTCTATCTGGTTCGGGACACAAGCCTGAGCTCCTGTGTTTGTAGAACGCTAATTATCCTTAACTGAGTGCAATCTAATTTGTGGATGAACTCCATTCTAGTACGGAATAATTCGGCTTGAGGATTTCCTGACCAAACCCTGGGCCATGCAACCGTGCTTGGATCAATATTTGATTTCTCTAATTCGTTTGTTAAATTGTTTGTCTCTACTTTCTATGCAGGTAGAACGATTGTTATCAGCTGAGCAAAAGGCAACTGATTTTCGCTCACCTGATGATGGGTTTGTTCCTGATCATAGGCCTACAAGTGCATGCACTAGGTACTGCTTGTTTCGTTCTTCATTGCTGCATTGATAATTTAGAGCTGATGCGTATTCAAACGCTCTCTCTCTCTCTCTCTCTCTCTCTCTATTGTGAAGTAACCGTCATTCGATGTAGTTTTCGATGCAATATTCATCTTGGGTCATTCGGAAACAGTCTCTTTGTGTTGCTAACACAAGGGTAAGACTGCGTACATCCGACACCCCCCTATCCCGCAATTTGCGGGAGCCATTGAGGCACTTGGGTAATGTGTTGTTGTTGTCGCTCTTTTGTTCATGTATTCTGTATGATGCGTCTCTCAACATATTTTGATTTCAATTTTGGTTCGTTACATTTATTTTTCTTTTGGGGTTTTACTCTCATTTTCCTTAATTTTCTTTTCGTGCTCTTATTGTTTCTTACTTTTCCTCTCTTTCTGTTTCTAAATTTCTTCGGCAGTCCACATTAGCCGACTTTAAATGGGCCATGCCAATGTCTTGGAGTGGATTTCTGAATGGTTAATGTGATACTTGAATGTATTTGGCTTCTCTTGCTTTTGAAGTCAGTTCCTCATGTTTTAACAGTGTTTTCTGCATTAGTAATATCCAGGGATGTTTTATAATTTACTCTGCTCTCTGCTAGACTCAGATACAGTATATCTCTTCTAGTAAGTTAATGCGTTGTTGAGATTCCTTATTTCACAATTTTATTTTGCAGAGTTGTTACTTACCTTTCACGTGTCCTTGAGTCTGCGTTTACAGCACTGGAGGGTCTCAATAAACAGGCATTTCTTTCAGAATTGGTATGGGCATCTGACTTTGTCTACGTATTTGTTCATCCTTAGGCCTTAAGGTGCTGGCTATACTGACATTTTATGCGTCTTTACTTTCTCATCCATAGGCTTGCATCATATATGGTTTTGGACATGCTTAAGTGCTCATATATTTACATTGTAGGTTTGCCATATATGTAACCTGTTCATGTAGTGACTAATCAATACGCTTGCCTTGGTTACAAGATACTCTTCTGGTTTGCCTGTTTTGATATATGCTTCAGCTTTGTGTGAATCATATATTAAGCTGTGATTACCTCATATCTTTGTTCTTTAGCAGATAGTGTACCAGTGATATGTTGCCAATTGTAGTTCTCCAAACCATTAACTGTCCTCCCAATTCAGGAGGACATAAAACATGTGATCACATGGCGATGTCGAAAATGGGTGAGGACCTTTGTGTTTTCAACACGGGTAGTGTTGCATACATGAGTTCCTTCTTACCCAATCATAGGTGGGAGCCTTTGAGGCAATGGGGTTTGTTGTAATTGTAGTTGAAGTTAAACTGGTTTGTTAATTAAATAAACATTGGTATGAGGCATAATCGCATACATGCACTATGGAAGCTGAATTTATCAAGATAGATCAAAATGTTCAGGCGGTGTTGAACTGTTGATTTCAAATAATCTCTTTATCAGCACTGCCTATTTTCTAAACGTTTGAATGTTTATTCTCGTTAAGTCAATGATTGGGTCTCAGAAACAAGGGACATTTTCTTAGCCTCTTCAATTCCTTTCTACTGAAACATCATGAATGTCTGATCGTTTGTGACGCTCTCCTTTTAAATCTGCTACTAAATGAGTATCACAGCTCTTTTTACTTTTCACGGTGGCTTTCACTGGCTTTTTGTTCTTCCTATTCAAGGCATGTGTTTATCACTGGTGATGTACAACTATCACTGAACAGTATGAGAGCTCTTTATCACCTTCGTATGGTAATGGATAACACACCAAAAATCCCATATTTCACTCTAGAAGAAGAAAAAGTCTTATTAGTTTTTAAAATTTGGGTAATCAAATGTCTGTGAGATGATTCCACTTGTGCTTACTTCATTGGCGTGTAAATATTTGTCCAAATACGACGAGTATGCAAGTAATGTTGGAATAAGAATTGGGTTTAGAGGCTTTGTTGTTAGATGATGATTCTGCATAGGATATACATTTTGGAGGCTACGAAGATGGATATATTGAAGGCATCTAGTTTATTGAAAGATTTAGCCAAGTACTGAGGGAGTTGGGATTTTTGACCGTGTGTCCTTATGTTTGAGTCATTCTTATTGGGTCTTAGACGCTTCTGTCTATGAGGGCTAATGAGAGGTTGGATGTACGTTAGCTTACCTATGCGTTAGAAAAATGAGAGACTGATTTTGAATGGCCCAAAACTTCCTTCAATGCATCGATTGTTACTAGACCCTAGCCCTACCTACTCAAAATGACCCGTAAGAAGTGGAGCTACATGATTCGATTTAGTGCCAGATTTCATGCTGGTTTGAATATCTTTGGGAGTTTATTATTTTTGGCTTTGGCCCCTTTTTGTCCCAATAACTTCTGCTGATATATCATGAACCTCAAAGATATAACTTAAACCTTTAACACCCCATGTAAATCTTAAGAATCATGTGATCATCGAATGTTTGTAGTCTTGAAATTCCTTGGAAAATTACTTTGATGAAGTACGTAAGAAAAATTACATATGCTTTTTTATCAAACTCTCACTCCCTGGAGGTAATCTCTGTGCACATTTTCCTATTTTTGAAATGTAGAGTAGAGTTCTATTTTGATTTTTTTTTTTATTTGAATTTTCCAGACTTAACATGGTGTTTTTTTTATTTGAATTTTCTTGGGTCATTCGGAAACAGCCTCTTTGTGTTGCTAACACAAGGGTAAGGCTACGTACATCCGACCCCCATGGGCGGATTTATAGGGGGTGATGGGGGTGAACCCTCACCCCCATTAATTTTGAAAAGGAACAGATATACTCCGTATATATTTATTTGTGCTCTTACATTGCAATAAGCCTCAGTGACTCAGTGGTAGAAATAGCCTCCCACCTTTTAAGCGACCCAAGTTCGAATCCCAGCAACTACATAATTTAATTTTTAATTTTGCATGTTAAAAAATCGCATAAATGACATGTATTAACGTTCATTAAGATTTAGATATTATTATTACTTTATTAGCTCTATACTCGATAGGCATCAGATATGAAACGAGAATTATCAAGCTCAACACTAAAAACTAAAATGTGAAATAAGGTACCGGATACGCGCTGAACTTGGTTTCAATCCGCAATAAACACAAGAGTTCGGTTCACATCAAATATGATAACACATTAAAGATAATTTTTTGTTTGGAATTATCCAAGTTCATATTGACTCGATAGGTTACAACCCGGTCATTGCATCCAGTTTGTTTATTTAACAACCATCTGTATTTTATATACTACAAAGTAATAGCCAAATAGGGCATATCTATTCAATATCGCAGGGGACCCTCAAAATGTCAAGAATGGTCCCCCCCTTCCCCCCTACCCCGCAATTTGCGGGAGCCATTGAGGCACTGGGGTAATGTTGTTGTTGTATTTGAATTTTCCAGACTTAACATGGTGTTTTTCTAGGGAACACGTTTGCACAATCTGCTTCTCAATCATTGGCAGAAGTTCACGTTCAACCCCAGGTATCATCTATGTCCATTGCCTTCCTCTACAACGAAAATGGAAGTATTGGCTTTTCCATAACTGGCCGTTTGTAGATGGCTTTATTTCCTTGTATCTTTGGTATACCACGTCAATATGTCGTGGTATAATATACCCTAACCATGTAGACTGCTTATATTTTATTTTCTATAGATTCTTCCTCTCTATTGATGGGACCCTTCCCCGGACCCTCGCCTAGCGGGGACGCCATCGTGCACCGGGCTGCCCTTTTTTCATTCTTCCTCTCTATTGATGGGAAATTCTGCCTCTACTTTTACCATTCTAAATTTTCTCACGACCAGCATACCTAAGACTTCAACAACAACAACAATATTACCCCAGTGCCTCAATGGCTCCCGCAAATTGCGGGGTAAGGGGGGTTGGATGTACGCAGCCTTACCCTTGTGTTAGCAACACAAAGAGGCTGTTTCCGAATGACCCAAGATGAAAATTGCATCAAGACCGCTACTGCATCAAACGGCATACCTAAGTCTTCATATTTTTTTAATTTGTTATCATCTTATAATTTTTCTTCCATTTCAGTGGGGGGCTAAGGCTGAAGCGTGATATAACCGAGTATGGAGAATTTGTACGCAGTTTCAATGCTCCTTCGGTTGACGAGAAATTTGAAGTGCTCGGAATGTAAGTGTTATAAGAGTTTAGAAATATACTGGTAGATACGTGTTTGTCACAATTCGCAACTTATGACATCTTGTTTCCAGCTTGGCCAATGTTTTCATTGTGGCACCTGAAAGTCTTTCTAGTCTGTTTGAGGGAACTCCAAGTATCCGCAAAGATGCACAAAGGTAATGATGATACTACTTCGTTTCAAATGTGTTTCTTACTAATAACCTGTGATTTCATACTTCCCTTCCACCTTGGCCAATTGCTTGCTTTGCTTTAGTTGTACCTCATAGTGAAGATCAACCTCAACTTACCTTTGAGTCTTTGAGGGTTTAACACCTTCACTATTATTACCATTACTACCAATTCACCACCATTAATACTGTTGGTCTTGCAGCTGCTGTTAGCCTGCTTCTATGACCACCACCATGATCACGATGAAGGCCATTACCACGACTACACAATTCTATTTTGATATACAAATTGCGTTTTAACTTGCTTCTATGTCTTTATTTATTTATTACAAACCCACCAAAGTAGGATATTTTAATATGTAGGCTAGAGTTTAACAATTGCGGGATCTACTAGTCACATGGGTACATTCAAATAAATAAATAAATAAGTGAAAAAACCCCTTGTTAAAACAAAAACTTATCCAAATAGGAAAGATGAACAAGTGGTTGAGCAGGAGTACATAAACAAATGGTTGAGACAAGGAAAGTATATAAAGATGTATTAATTAAAAGTAATGAAAGTTAATAGGTTAAGACTTAAGAGTAACAATAAGAACTTGTTTGAATGGAGGGAGTTAGAGGAAAAGAAAGACTTGGAAGGAAAACTCTCATGTTCCGTTTCTCCTCTGTTCTTCCCTCGCTTTCCCTTCCATCACCCTTCCCTTACCTTCCCACCTCAAATTGTCCAAATACACCGTAAAGCAAGTGTTTTTATGTTTTCCAAATCAAGAATCCACCATTCTTGGCAAAGAGAAAAGCTACTTAGTGGATCTTTCTCACTGTGAAATGTCTTGAAATTACACCAGAGACATCGTTTTTTAAACAAATGGTGGTGGCTAAAATATCACAGAAAACGGAAGAGTAACTTTTTCACAGTTTCTTTGTGGATTCTTACAACATCACAGAATATGAAAGAGGACTAAATAAAATAGGAAGATGCTATTTCATACACGCATTTTACTAAATCATTGGGTGAAATACCCTTGCTTTTCATATCAGTGAACACATTTAGGGCACAGGGTAGAGAATTGCCTCTACAAAGACTCTCAATGACAGTGTAAAAATTGATTACTTGGGGTTTGCATTTTGCAACATTATTGCCGTAATTGACAAAGAAAACCATTCTTGGCAAAAAAAATCAATTGGGTAAAAACTCAAACCAACTCAATCAATAACATAAAGTCTTGTAATTTATTCATGAAATGGAACAATTACTTGGGTGATATATGAATTAATTTTCGTAACTGAAACTTAGTTTAAAAAAGCGCGCCTTGGATGAGGCACTAGCCAAAACGCCTTGGTCCATTTTAGGTGTGCCTTTTAGACACGGCTCACCTAACAAGGCTAACTATTACGCACTTTCCATATCTCTTAGACAAGGCTCACCGTTTCTTTTCCTCATTATTCCCAACTTCGCTCCTTGTCATGTTAGCCAACTTGTCCTAAAAAGGCCATTGTTGCCAAAATTTTATTTAGAAATTACAAATTTGATATAAAAGACAGGGCGCCTCGCGTAAAAAAGGCGCACACCTTCGGCCCCTCAGCGCTTCGCTGTGCCTTGCGCATTTTTAAACTAAGAACTGAAACAATTTAATTGGGTTTTGATATAAAGAGAAGAGAGAGAATTAAGTTGCGGGGAAGGGGTAGGATTGGGGAAAATTGTGAAAAAAATGTATATGATTTAGTAAAACCGTGTATGAAATAGCAATGAAGATAAAATATGGCACAGCTATTTACCTGTCATGAATGCCAATTTTACTCTACCGAAAAGTACAAGTCCTTCGGCCTATGACTTTGTTTTTATCCTGTTCTTTTTGATGAAGATTGTTGTTCTTATAAATATCTACATTTTCCTATGCATTTTGTAAAACTTATTTCTTGTTTGAATTCTAGATTTATTCAGCTCAGGGAGGACTACAAGTCTGCCAAGATTGCAGCGAAACTGAGTTCATTATGGCCAAGTCTTGGTTGATATAAAAATACTAATCCTAATAAAGGTAAAGCATACTTCTTTCAAACCCCGTCTATAAGAATCCAAAGTAATTGCGCCTTGCAGAACCTTCGCCCGGCTTACTTTTTTGAACAGTTCAACTGAATCTGGGGACCAAGCAACTTGATAAGTTATCAAGGTATACCTTCTTATACGGTCGTAAATTGTTAATTCATTGACTTGGGAGAGTTTTCATCATAAGTTCGTTTGTCAAGTTTTGGCGGTTTTTCTCAGGCTTTGACATTTGCGCCTTTTCACGGATGTTGTTTATTTGTTGTGCCTTCAATTAGCTTCATAGGTGATCAATCTTTCTTGTAAATATTTTAACCATGAAGTTCAGATGTCCTCTACCAATTTAAGTGCTATAAGATTCAGTGTTGATGCGCGTTATCTGAGTTAGAAAGGTGAGAGGAGTTGGTTTACTCGTTTTATTATATGGACGACTTTTTTTTTTTTTTTTTTCTTTTTCAAGAAGTACAGTCTTCTTGAAGTGTTCTTTTTAACTCAATTTATTTACCTTTTAAAATTTTTATAAAAGGTAACAAAGAAATTGGAATGGAGAAGTATATGAACCAAAAACTTGTATAAATTGTTCAATTTGTTTGTGTTGTTTAAGTTTTATTTCGTTATTGAAGTAATATTACTAGTGTTGAAATGATTTTAACGTTGTTGAATTGCGTTCTTCGCCGTTATACAAACTAACTTATTTTCAATAAAACGATATTTAAGTTTTAGAGAAATGTTTTAGAGAGAGGGTAAAATAGGAAAATGAAAAATATTAGGGGGTGTAACAAGTAAAATGGAGGGTGTAATATATCAGTTCCCTTTATTTTAAGGAAATGATAAATCCACTATATTTTACTAATGTCGTGAAACTTTCATGATATGGAAGCTGGAAGTCTGGAACCCATGTCCTGGACTTTTCCTTCAGACATTTTTCCATCTTTTTTTTTTTTGGCAACTGTAAATGAAGGTTTTACAATCTCATGGCCCGTGAAGCAAGGCCATGTGCTACAGTATTAAGGTTCCTCGCAACATAAGAGAAACTTAGACAATGAAAACAAGCATAAAGACTCTTGAAATCCTGCAGCATGCCTTTGATAACATGGTTCACTCCTGCGTAACCTGCAAGACAAATTAGAGGCAGACAATGCGTCACCACCTCCAGATGGAGGAAGCCTTTACCAATAGCCCAGTGAATAACCTCGGAGATACCCAAAGCCTCTGCATGTAAAGCTGACTCCGCCGCTATCTTTCTGCTTCCGCTCTCAATCATAACCCCATCTCCATCATAAGCCACCCACCCTATTGCCGCGTCCAAATTCTTTAACCAACCAGCATCAACCTTAACCCGGATTCCCCTACACTGACCCCGCCTACCAACAATGTAAACTGGATGCCCATCCTTAATAGTCATTATATCATCACCTCCTATTGGTCTATTCACCTGCCTTTGCACCTTATCCTTGTACTCCTTCTCCTTTACCATAGCTTGTAAACACACCTCAACATTGTTGTTAGCGACTGACTGAAGGAGTAATCGCGGCATAACCCGATCACCTTTGAAGACCGCATTGTTACGAGTTATCCAAAGACCCCATAACGTTGCTAGGAAGAGAAGAACCCTCCCCCCCCTCTCCAGAGTCTCCAAATACCGGATCCAATTTATTATCCAATCGCTAAGCGGGATCATCGCAGATCCTTCAACCCGGATTCCTAATTCCGACCCCGCCCAAACCCTAGATGACAAACCACAGTCCCTAAAGATATGCTCAATTGTCTCACTATAGTGTTGATCCCCTAAACACATCCGACAAGAATGGTTCCCTTCAATATGTCGCTTCTGAAATTCAAAACCTACCGGCAGGGTGTTTGTAACAATTTTCCAGATCAAAATTTTCCATAAATTCGGCCCATGTAAGCTCCATAGACGTGATTTACAAAAACCCCTCCCTGTCATGGTAATCCTTGATTTATCTTTTATGGTACCTCTTTTCTCAAAAAGCTCCATGAAAGCGATTCCATACCCACTCTTCACCGAATAAACTCCATCATTGGTAAGAGGCCAAAAAACTTCATCATATTTCCTAGACATACATAACGTTGTTGCCAGAATCCACTCCGCATCCTTCTCTTTAAAGAGAGCACGCACTAGAGAAACATTCCAAGTCAAATCTCTATTCCATAACTCGCGTACCTGAAGGTTCCCCAGAAAAAAAGGAAGGCAGAGTCAAGAAAACGATCCTTCGGTTCAGGCCTTGCCCACATTCACCCACTTTGCATTCCACGCATTAAGACAAGATTCCAATCCCGGTTTCCAACCGATCTTTTCCATGATCAGCTCCAGACCATATATAATACTTTTAACCCCCCATGAACAACCCACTCCATGTTTAGGACGATTTCCTTCAGTAAAAGAATTACCTCCAAATATCTTTCGGCGGAATATTCTACTAAAGTAAGAATCATCCCCTGAGACAAGTCTCCAACCATGTTTAGCAAGCAGAGCCTTATTAAGGCACCCAACATTTCGAATACCCAAACCTCCCGCGCTCTTTGGAAGACTTAGAAAACTCTTACTGCACCAATGTAGTTTCTTCCCTAGATTACACCTAGACCACCAAAATTGTGCCAACAGAGAATTGAGCTTTGTTGTCACACTTACCGGAATTTTGAATACCAATAGAAAGTAATTAGAGAGATTTGATAGGACTGAAGAAATTAGGGTAAGTCTACCTGCAGGCGATAAGAAAATTCCATTCCACGAAGAGATGCGTTTAGTGACATAATCCAGAAGAGAATTGAAAATCCCCTTCTTGGACTCCTGAAATTCAGCGGGTATCCCCAAATACTTTCCAATACCGTTGGTAGATCGTACTCGAAGAACACTCATGATCTCTTGAGCCTTTGCTAAAGTCGTACTTGGACTAAAAAGGATTCCAGATTTGTCCAAATTCAATTTTTGTCCTGAGGCCTCACAATAATCATCCATAATCCTTTTAAAATTAGCTGCCGCTTGTCCCTTATCCCGAAAGAAAAAGACCGAATCGTCCGCAAAAAATAAATGTGTGATGGGTCTCTCCTGTTGACACAATGTGATCTCTTTCAGAAGTCCCACCTCCTTTGCAAACTCAATCTGCCCTCCAAGCACCTCCATACATAATATAAAAAGAAAAGGGGATAACGGATCACCTTGACGCAACCCACAATGCGGTTGAAAGCGAGGTAACGAAGATCCATTAAATAAGACCTCATAAGAGACCGTGGTAACGCAATTCATAATAAGATGCACCATTCTTTGTGGGAAACCAAAACGAATGAGAACCGCCTCCAAAAACTCCCACTTGATTCTATCATATGCTTTACTCATATCAGCCTTAAAAGCACACCGGCCATGTTTTCCTTTTTTATGGCTCAGGATACGGTGAATAGTCTCATGGGCAAGTAGGATATTATCACTAATATGACGCCCAGGTATGAAGGCATTTTGTGATTCACTCAGCAGCGACCCCATAACCTTTGCCACTCTATTTGTAATACATTTAGACACGATGCGCATGAAAACATTACAAAGGCTTATAGGCCTGTAGTCCGAGACCCCCTCCGGATTGTCAGTCTTAGGTATAAGAGTGATAAACGTTCTATTAAGTTCTCTTAAGACTCGACCAGAATTCAAAATAGATAAAGCAGCCTTAGTTACCTCCTTCACCAAAGGCCAACATTTCTGGAAAAAACACGCTGGGATACCATACGGCCCCGGCGACTTAAAAGCCCCCATATGAAAAACTGCACCACGTACCTCTTTAGCTGTAAAAGGCTTAATAAGATGATCCGCATCGTCATTCGAGACCCTCCTTTTAACATGTGAAAGGATCCGATCAAAGGAGGCCACTGTTCTCCACTCCACAACATCCTGATTTCCATCACATGCAGCATAAAGGGTCTTAAAGTTCTTTTGGAATTCAGAGCTGACAAGATTGTGATCATAAATCCACACACCATTATCCCCTTTTAAACCATGAATATAATTTCTTCCTTTCCTCCCCTTGACCCAATTGAAATAAAACTTTGTACATGTATCACCATTCACCATCCACCGCATCTTAGCACGTTGTTTCCAGAAAATCGCATTTGTACTCGCAAAAGCCTTAACTTCCTCATTTGTCCATGTGTACATCTCATCACCCCCCCCCCCCCCCAGTAATATCCACATTTATACCTTCTTCCAAATTTTTGTCAAAATCATCCCAAACCTTCCTCCACTCACCCTTTTTATCCAAAGCCCATTTTTTTGCGAGTTCGTACCCTTGCAAGCTTTCGAGCCGCTTGAAAAGCCGGGAACCACCACCTCAAAATTCCGTGCCACACGAATCCCTATGCAAACATTCATCATGATCAAGCACCCAAGCATCCATTTTATATGGTCTTTTCCCCCACACCCTTAGTAAGTTGTAGATCAAGCTCAATCGGGGCATGGTCCGATATTTTAATGGGATAGTGTCTAATACCCGTATTTGGAAAATAAATAAGCCAGTCCTTGGAGCCTAACGCTTTATCAATACGCTCATACACCCTTTTATCCCCTTTGCGATTATTACACCAAGTGTATCTCGGCCCCTTGAAAGGTACATCAATTAATTCATTCCTAAGTCTCCAGTTAATAAACTCATTCGCTCCCCTAATAGGATTTTGACTACAACTCCATTTATCCAAAAAACAATCCACTTGATTGAAATCCCCAATAATAAGATACGGATATGTACAAGTCTCAATCCATGCATCCAACTCACTCAAAACGGAAGAACGTAAATTTAACTCCGGGGCACCATAGAAAAGCACAAGATACCAAAAGAGACCATCATATTTCTTAACCAAAAGCACGATAAAGTTCTTACAAGCCCTTATAAGGGTCATCTTAGCCTCCCTTTTCTATCCCACCCATAAACCACCGGATGCCCCTACCGCATCCACCCCAAAATATTTCACAAAACCTAACGATCTAAACATAGGGAATACTTTATTCGCATTACATGTGGTCTCCATTAGAAAGAGGAAATCATAATACTTACTATCTAGTAACGCTCTTATCTTCAGAATTGTAGGGGCGAGCGTGTTATTGATACCCCTACAATTCCATACAAGACCAATCATGGTGATAGAGGAGGTTGTGAAGGCCCAACCTCCGCAAAGCCATCAAACACATCAGCTCCATCATCAGCAGCAACTCCATTAACAAAGTAAGATGAAGAGTCACTTGAATCAATCATAACGACATCCTGGACCCCCTCACAGCTCCTCTTAACTAGCTGCCTCAAATACTCCTTAGCACTTTCCAGAGACTCCTTTGCATTCTCAGGCACAATATATTCCACAACATCAGTGCTGCACTTTCTCTTTCTGGCCATCCTGATTTCCTCCCTATGAGTCAATTGCAGATCAGAAATATGATACGCATCAGCCAACCCCATGAAACCATCAGAGATGTTTCCTGATGAAACCTCAACAATCAGTTTAGATTTGGAGCCAGCAGCAGGGATATCAAATAGCTTAGTCTTGCATTTCTTGCTTCCTTCACCCATTTCCAGAGGAATTCTAGCCATGCTACTAGCTTCCTGAAAAACCTTCTCCAGTGGTTGCAAAGTAGAGTGGTTGCAAAGTAGAGGACCCAACCTGCAGCTCCTTGTCCGTTCTCTCAATACCAACAGACTTCAAGGAAATAGGAGGCTCCCCATCAAAACCATGCTCGCCAAAATCTTCCAACTCTTGCTCATTCATAGCAACTGCACCTGTACTCCCCATAACCACTGGATTTGCAGTCACTTCTGCCCCAGACTCCTCAGAAGATGAGATCACAATGACAGCATCAGTAAACCTTTCCTCAGATGAGTCCTCATTAGACTCTGATTCAGCATTTGGGTCCTCAATCGAGACGTTACCAGGGGCCTCTGACATGGATGAATCAGAATCACTAATGATAATAACCTCATTTTGGCCCAAAGCCCCCTGATCAGCTCCTTCAGTTTGATATAAACCATTCAAATTTGTTCCTTCAACTACCTGATGAACAGACCCATCAGGGTAGTGGTACCTGATAGGCATCCCACTAGCAGGGGGGTCAAAAAAATTAATTAAAACCCCTTAGCTCATCATCCCAACGTGCCCACTGCTCCTCCCCTTCAACTCTATTACTGATAGCTTCCTAGATCCTCAAATCCCTATCAAGCACACCACTCACATTACCTTCACCAACATAAAGAACATATGGATCATTCTCCTGTAATTGCATCAAGATTTTAGTAGCCTGCCTATTAATACCCTCCACATGTTAACCAAAGTCTTCCTCAGCACTGTGATACATCTCATGATGTTCATCCTCCTCATCCAACCATCCCCCCGCTCCTGAAATCAACACCCTTACATTCTGGTCATCAACATGATGCATTTCAGCATCCTGGATAGGTATAGCAGGAGCAATGACAGTTTCAGAATTAGGTGCTCTTGTCACCTCCTCCATTATCCCCTGAGCCTCACCCATATCAACATCTCTCTGCCCTCCCTCTTGCCCTACTCCCTCTCCATCCCCATTCACTCCTCGTCCAGTTCTGAAAACAACAGGGCCTGCAAAGGTTGTGCAGTTACTGCAAACCTTATACAAGGAGTAACCCTTCCTCCAGCAGTGATCCCTAGGTCATAATCAACATATCTCTCTTGTGATTCCCTCCTATTTCTCTGCCCAGTCCTTTGCCTATTATTTCCCACCCTAACCGTAGGTGATAAGAACTTGGTCGTAGAAGGCATAGCTCTGAGATCCATGTTAAACATGGTGTGATTACTGTGTGCTTGAAAAACAGCAAAACCCTTTTCCACAGACCTATCAAGCATTCTCTCAATACCAGACACAATAGACACCAAACTCTCTCTACATTGTGCCCCTTTATGTCCTATTTTCCCACACTTAACACAATATTTGAAGACATTTTCATACCTGAATTGGACCCAAAGCAGATGACCCGTTTCCATAGCCAAGAAGAAACCCGGCATCAAAGGTTCATTTAACTTAAAACAGACCCTAACTCTTAAGTAGTCATTTTCAGGCACAAAATGAAATGGTTCAACCTGAAACTGGTGACTGAGAAGCTTACCCGCAACCTGGACAACATGCATATTGAGATACTCAAAAGGCAATCCACAAACCCTCACCCATACTTCAGCAAATGGGAACCTAACAGTACGTAGTACCGTATCAGGATACCACCTTGCTAGAACCATCACAGCACCGTCCACAGTCACCATCGTTTTTGCCAGAAGCCCTTCTAAATCTTCAACATCTTCACAATGAAAAACATACACCTCCCCCATCTTAAAAGCTGTAATCTTCCAACTGGAGCTCCATTTCTTTGAAATAATATCATTCAATTTCTCAGCCTCAAACAGACGATAATCCACCATGAACCCCAGAATACAGTTCCCCCAAAACTCCCTTGACCTACCTAATTCAGCAGGGTCCACATTAATAACCCCGTCCGTCCTTGGATATCGCCAGACATTGGCATGAAGAGGATTCATGGGATTGAAAGTAGCTTCAGGGTAGGGTTGATGAGCATTCTGGTTGTGATGCTGAAAGTTATGATGATCATCACTGCCCTCCCCCTCAACACTCGGATTGTATCTTCCAAATTGATACTCAAAATCCATTGCTAAACTTTGGGTAGTAGGACTATTAAGCTTAGTTGAATGATTTTTATTTTGTTTAGGATTTGTATTTCGTAAGGAAACGAAATGAGATGACTGTGATGGCAAACCCACAGTCATTTGATGAGTTTAAATAGTGGTAAGGGAATTAGGGGAAATGAGACGTCAATCCTAATTGACACCTCAAAGCAGATTTGGGGAAATCGAAGGGCAAAACAAAAAGCAACAAACCACCAATTAAATGAGCTGCAGAGTAATTATTGAGATATTAAGGAATGATTTACACGGGAAAGAAGCTCAAAGATCAGCAATCAGAAGATTAGGGTTGAAAAAGCCAATTAAATGAGCAAAACAACAATGATGAGAGATAGGTAGGAATGTAGAATAGGATGAATTGATTAAATCAGAAAACCCCCAAAAATGCAGAAAGGGGATTTAGGGTTTCATTTGCCCAATCAAAATCACTCTAGGCCAATCATTGCAGGTAGGTAGAGTTAAATTAATACGAAAAGTGTAATACCACAGGTTCCCAGCCCAATACCCTTCGACTTCTTGAGCTGACAGAACACCTTGGGAAGGAAAAAAGAAGATGAGAGGAGAAGAAAAACTGAAGAGATTTGCAGGAAAGAAGCTCTCGAAAAGAGAGGAAAAGCTCTCTCTTCGTTTTAGAGAGAGTCGAAACATGCCACATTTTTCCATCTGAACCAGCCTGAATCAAGGTTGCCTCTACTGAATTGCCTGAGCTAGCCTGATCCTGATTGACATGGTTCTCAACTCCTGTTGCAGCTACCATTTAAAAATAACATCATCTAACCATAAAAATGGTCATATAGAACATGTCTTAAGCCTTTAGACGAAATAAGCCGTCTAAAGGAAGACCTTAAAGGAAGACCTAAAAGATTGCTAGTGGTAATATGGTAGCTCTTATTTTAACGGTGATCCCAATTAATGGCTGTCCTTGGTAAAAGACTAAAGAGGGCATCTATCATAATCGCACAAACAAAATAGGAGATCCAACCCAAAAGGCAATTTGCAAGGACCAGAATACAACAAGATAAGGGAGCTGGTCCTACAGTTGGGCCTACCATTAAAAATAAATGCTTAAAAGGTCCAATGCACTAGGACCCCACATTCAAGAAAATTACACCTTTCATTTAACTCCACTTTACATGTATTCTTTTTTCGTTCATTCAACTTTATTTTACATGTTTCCTTTTTAGGCTAAGAAAATGACCATTCTATCCTTATTCACACTCCATATTTACAAAAAATATCATCCATACCCTACACTAATCCACCATAAAACCTCACCTTTATATTTTTTTAACATTTTTAACACACCACCATTCTCTTTTCTATAATTTTTTTATTCCGCTCCTTAATACTCGTGCAAAAAGTAAACATACAAAAGTGAAGTTGAACGGAGGGAGTAGTATCCTTAACACCCCATCTTGTCCTTCCCGCAACTCCTCCTTTTGTTTTTGGTACAAGTTTAAGCCTTAGGCGTGCATCCCTTAATACATAAATTAATCACAAAATCTCATTATAGACGGCACATATCCGTCTATAACTAAAAACGGGCCAAATACAATACCACATTCCTAATAGGACAAGCAACAAGTGGGATGGTAGGGGCAAAAAATGTCACCACTTTCAAGCTATTTGACCCGTCTTTAGCTATAGACGGATTATCCGTCTATAGCAAGACTAGCTGCAAATTAGGTAGCACGGACACTCCTCCTAAGTAGCCGACCCGTGTCCGACACCGTGTCTGACACCCGGACACCCGACACTCGTCGGACACCTGCCTAAACATATTATAGTTTAGACGAGCAATAAAATGTCAAAAAAGATTGATTAGAAGATGGGTTTGGCTGAAAAATGAGAATTAGTTATAGTCAATGTCAAAGTTTACCGTCACTTATTTAAATTTAATATCAAATACATTAAAAAAATAAAATCATTCGTTATTTATAACCATAAAATATACTCCCTCCATTTACCTATTTTCTTCCCATTTCCCATATATGGCAATTTATCTATTTTCTTCCCATTTCTCTTCTTTCCTTATTTGTCATTACTTTTTCATTACTTTATCATTCTTTAATCCCTCTTTCATTAATTTTTCATTACTTTTATTACTTTTTCATTTCTTTTTCATTTTTTAATCCTTTTTCTTAATTATTGTGCAAAAAGAAATGGGAAGAAATTAGATAAATGGAGGGAGTATATTTTATTAAATTTAAATAGCGTGTCCCGTGTCCTAAATTTCATGAGATGCCGTATCACGTGTCCGTGTCGTGTCTGTGTCCGTGTCCGTTTTGGTGCTACCTAGGCTGCAAATTAATAGGCCTCATTTCAGACGATCATTTTCGTCGAAGCCTTCAGACGGGTTATATGTGATTATTTTATGATTAGATATATTCCCCTATTTTCTAAATGAATAAGTTAAATCTTATTTTTCCCGTCTAAATAATATTTCCTAAAATAAAGTATAATATTTTTAGCATATATTATCTCACAATCTTTTAATGGCACAATCTTTTAATAAATTTAATATTTAAAACATTCTATATTATTTCACATTATACATAAATTTTTCTCCATTATTATATGATAAAAAAAACTGTATACTTTAAAAAATAAAAATAAATTGTACATCAAAATTCACTGGTGATAAGAAGTTGCACAAAAAATGTTAATAGTAAAAATATTTTAAAAATAATATCATTAATTTCTCGGTAAAAAGAAAACTTTCATTAAATTTCTACAATTTTAATTTTTATTCCTCAAATTAAAATAAAGTATTGAGAAACATAAAAAATAAGTGAATTATCAATTTAAAATCCATAAATAATACGGAGTACACTACAAAGTAAAATTTTATAAATACCGTGCATATATTTCACGGGATCTAAACTAGTGTAAAACTAATACGTTAAAAATGGTCACATTTTTGCCTAAATTTAAAATGAATCAAATTTATTAATTTGGACAAAAGATGTAATTGCTCATTCATGGGTAGGTTTTACTATTTCATGACATTTTTTTCATTATTTTTCCATAGCATGCCCTTTGCCTACAAAAAAAAAAAAACTTTATTTCTCTCCCTCACAAAACAAAATTAATCAATTTCGTCAAATTACACAATTATGGATGCTAATTCTCGTATTGATTGAGTAATAATCCTAATTTTTAATTTTATTAATTATGTTACATCAAATTAAGAAATTTATTTAAACTAATTTAATTAGGGTTTGTTTAAAGCGTCGTTGGCGTTGGGGTGAGGGATAGCGGTTGTTGCTATGTAATACACTTAGGGATTTAATCCGAGAATGTATTACATAAGGCAAATCAATCAAAGGAACCCTAAATTGAAGAAAGGAATTCGATTGAAAGATTGAATTGTATTAGCTTCAAGAACAAGATTACTCTTAGAGACTAACTTCCAGGCTCCAGCCTATTGCCAGCTTGCTTCTGCAGACGTGGCCATTGTAACAGAAATTCTGTTACAAACCGCTCCCCTTAATATGAAACTTGTCCTCAAGTTTATGCAATTTGGAATTCAGGAAACCTCTTTTCTATATCATCATAAGGCTCCCATGTAGCATCTTCATGTGAACCATTAGACCATTGTATGAGTAAGTAAACAACAACATGATTGCCCTTCTTCATCATCTTCCTTTCCCACACTGCTACTAGTTCAGCACGAATTAAGCCATTATCATCCAAGACTGGTAGAGTAACTATGATTTGAGGAATTCTCATGATGTTTCTTAAGCTGAGATACATGGAATACGGGATGTATCTTAGAGTGGGGAGGAAGTTCCAACTTGTAAGCAACCTCTCCAATCGTTCCAATTATCTCAAAAGGACCAAAGTACCTTGGAGCAAGTTTATTGCATGACCTATAAACCACTGAATATTGTCTGTAAGGCTGCAAGTTGACATAAACCAAATCATCAATGTCAAACACCCTATTAGTTCTACGTTTGTCACTCTGACTCTTCATCCTGGATTGAGCTCGAGTTAGATGAAATTTGAGTGTAGTAATACACTCTTCCCTAGCCTTCAAACTCATATCAAGTACAGCAACAAGACTATCACCACTCACATAGGCTACATGTAGGTGTGGTGATTGCCCATATACCACTTCATAAAGGGTAAATCTAGTAGTAAAATGGAAGTTAGTGTTGTACCACCATTCAGCTAAAGGCACCTAACTTGCCCACTCTTTGGGCTTCTCACCACTCATGCACATGAGATAGTTTCTAAGCATTTATTCACCACCTCTGTCTACCCATTAGTCTGCGCATGGTATGCATGTGAAGCAACTCCACATGCTGTAACTTGAATAATTCCTGCCAAAATTTGCTCAGAAATATTTTATCTCTATCACTAATGGTAGTTTCAGGATTCCCATGCAATTTGAACACTTGTTCGAAGAAAACTTTTGCCACAGTAGCTGCATCAAATGGATAAGATAAAAGGAAGAAATGAGCATATTTACTCAATCTATCCACTACCACCAAAATTGTGTCCTTTCCTTGTAACCTTGGTAGTTCTTCAACAAAATCCATGGATATATTCACACAAATTGCTTCAGGTATGGGTAATGGTTGCAAAAGACCTGCTGGAGCTTGTAATAAAGGCTTGTTTTACTGGCAAATACTACACTTCCTTATGAAATTCCTGACATCTTTCTTCATATGCTTCCAGTAAAACAAAGAATTCAGCCTCTTATATGACCCATGTACCCCAGAATGGCCTCCAAAAGATGATAAATGCATTAGTGTTAGCAATTCTTGTCTCAATGCAAGATCAGGGCCTACAACTACCCTTCCCTTTCTGATAAACTGACCATCATTCCACTTGTATTTACTAGTGGTTGTATTATTTATCAAAGATTGAATTACCTGATCACATTCAGGATCTTGCCAACTCATCTGTACCCTTTGTAACAAATCTGATCTGACTTGAGTTACCATAGTAGGCATGAGCTATGCTCCAGAAACTCTTGAAAGTGCAGCAGTGTTTTCTTTGCCTTTCCTGTAGACCACTTCATAATCCAACCCAAGTAATTTAGGTAAACACTTGCTTTGGAAGGAACTAGTGATTTTTGCTCCAAAAGAAATTTCAGGCTAAAGTGATCTGTCTTGATGACAAAATGTCTTCCTACTAAGTATGGTCTCCATTTCTCCACAGCCAACACCACTGTCAGTAGCTCCTTCTCATAAGTGGATAGAGCTTTATGTTTTATGGACAATGCCTTACTAAGATAGGCTATTGGATGTCATCCCCGAGTTAGCACTGCTCCAGTTCCCAAGCCAGATGTAACAACCCGAATTTTAAAACAAAGGAAAAACGTAATATAAAGTAAATATCAGAGTATAATACTGATAAAAAGGTCAAGGTGGCGAAAACACCAAGCCCAAATCCGGATCGATACTAAAACCGAAAACCAAACTAATACATTATTCAAAGGTTCTCAAAACATAAAGCAAGGTCCTAATTCATTATTCATCTCGCCGCACAGAACTTCCTCAGCAAGATATCACCCAAATAGCAAACCATCTGAATAACCTGAGAATGGGGGGTCGACAAGCAGTCGGGAGTAACTAGATGCTCTCCCAGTCATGTTTACAACAATTGAATATAACCAACAATCAATAACAATTGAAATGCAAAACCAATAAACTTGTGAGACCATCTATACTCATGAAGACTTAACATCGACTTACCATCAAACAAGGACATATTAGGACAACCACCTAATTAATAACTCCAAATTAAACCACATGAGACGACACATGATAACAACCCATGTTACGACACCATGTAGAAACTTAGGACAATCAAACTTAATGTAACCATAACCAAATCAATCAACCCTCAGAGTGTATAACGAACTGCCTCTGACTAATGGAGCGTATAGCGAACTGCCTCCAACCACTAGAGCGTATAACGAACTACCCCTATCTACAAGCACAGTGTATAGAATGAACACCATTAGAGCGTATAACGAACTGCCTCTAACCACTAGAGTGTATTACGAATTGCCTCTAGATATGGAGCGTATAACGAACTGCCTCCATAATCAGTATGGACCGTATAACGAATTACATCCACTGTGGACCGTATAACGAACTGCATCCACACTATGTGTAGCGCCACTGCCCACATGCCTAAGACCTGGCCAGACCTCTCGGTGAAACACAAAGCGTATATCGAACTGCCTCTGCTACACCGAATGACACTCGGGGAACAAAGCGTATAACAAACTGCCTCTTCTACCCCCCGACCATAGACCATAAGAATCCCCAAAGGGTAGCGTTTGTTCATTCCGATAGTATATAACTGATACTATCGTCATCTATACAACCAACCAAATAATAAGTACACAGTATAGCTGATAGCTCCAACAATGCATGAAAAAACATCACGACTCAAACCATAGAACAGTGTAATCGACTGTACTACTTATCATATGAATAGAGTAACCAAAGACATAAGCAAACACAATGTTATACTACCACTGGGTATAACTCTACTTATGAAACAAATATTAAAGATCAATGTTATAGTAACCTCAACCATAACATGAACTCTAAACGTGAGGTTATACTAGCCTCGACTATAACTTCAATAAATACCTTTGAAGTTATACTCACCTCAACCATAACCTTGACACGAAACTCAAAGTTATACTAGTTCCAACCAATAACCTTGAATCGTAAATCTCGGGGTACGTTTGTTCCAGCTATAACATTAACTCGCACATCAATGTTATAGTAGATTCAGCTATAACCTTGAATTCATATTTCCAAGGTTATAACTCAAACAGCCATAACTTGAGTAACAACCCAAAGTTATACTAACTTCAGCTGTAACACTTGAATCATCATCAAGGTTATACTAGCTTTGGCTATAACTTTGGAGAGAACTCTTGGCCGCCTATCATGCCGCTATTAGGGTTTATTCGTAAACTCTAATTACGCTCATGACACCCATATTTAACGCATAAGCAACATATGATATATAATTAATACATTAAAAAATATATAAACATGTGAAAACATAATTAACATGATAATAATAAACAACCAAACATGAACCAATCATACAAATCAATCATTAAAATCACATTAATTACATCAATTGGCATAAACACAATTAAAAGAGAAACACCTAGTTACCTTTTTAGCGAATTAAACCCTAGAGATCGTCTTCCACGATATAGATGTCTTCTCCAGGTGCAGTCTCCACGCCTTTATTGAATCACCACACGTGCCGACGGGAAACATTCTCAATTAAAATACTAAACGATAATTATAAAACTATAAAACTACGCGAAAACATTAAACTTACGACGAGGATAGATAGATCCAAAGAGTAAGATCAATCTAGGCACGAAAGATGATGAAGAGAACGATGAAGGAGGCGCACGCAACCCTAGGCGTAGGAAAAACGTGCGGCACAAGGGAGGGAGATAAGGAGAGAATTTAGGTTTAGGGTTTTGTGAGAATTATGAGAAAAGAATAGTAAGGGTTTAGTTTCCCTTCTTATTTATAGAAAAGCTCATGGGTTTATTCTAAGCTTAGGCCCAAAACTCACCCATATACTCCAAACCACACGTGAAATCCAAGAAAAGAATGGGTCTTCACTCGTTTCGAACCCAACGAGCCCAAAAGACAAAAGACGGATTTTTTCCCAGAAGAAATAAAATATGAAATATGGGAAAATAAAATTAAGGAAATATATTATGGAAATTATGGGTGTTACACCAGATGCATCAGTTTCTACTATAAAATCCCTTGTAAAATCTGGTAGTACAAGTATAGGTGCTTGACTCATAGCTTCTTGTAACTATCTAAAGGCTAGAGTAGCCACTTCAGACTATTTAAACCCATCCTTCTTCAATAAGTTTGTCAGAGGTTTACTAATAATGCCATACATTTGACAAACTTTCTGTAGTAGCTTGTAAGCCCTAAGAATCCTCTCAGCTCCTTAACATTCTTAGGAATTGGCCAATCCATCACACCTTTTATTTTTGAAGGATCAGTTGCAACTCCAGCAGCAGAGATTCACATGTCCCAGATAATCCACCTTAGGAACCCCAAATGAACATTTACTTAATTTAGCAAGCAATTTATGTTCCCTTAACACCTCCAGTGTTATCTTCAATGAACCACATGATCCTCTAATATTGGACTATATATGAGTATATCATCAAAGAAAACCAGTATAACTTTCCTAAGATAAGCCTTGAAGATAGAATTGATCAAACTTTGAAATGTTGATGAAGCATTAGTGAGCCCAAATTGCATAACTAAGAATTCATAATGTCTTCATGAATTCTAAATCCTGTCTTTTGGATATCCTCATCAGCCATTCTAATTTGCCAATACCCAGCTCTAAGATCATTTTTTGAGAAAATAACAGACCCATGTAACTCATCTAGCAATTCATCAATGATTGAGATTGGAAACTTATCTTTCGTAGCGTGTTTGTTCAACTCGCTATAGTCCACACACAGTCTCCAAGTGCCATCTTTCTTTTTAACCAACACCATAGGAGAAGAATAAGGAGATTGACTATGCTGTACCAGTCCACTATCCAGTATTTCCTTTGTGATCTGTTCAATTGCATCCTTCTGAATGATAGGATATCTGTAGGGCCTGACATTAATAAAGACAGTACCAGGAGCAAGGTGTATCCTGTGATCATTGGTTCTGTATGGAGGCAGTGACTTAGGTTCTTTAAATATGTCTTTATAGTCATGCAACAACTCAATGGCCGTGGGAACCTTCTTTCTTGTTTCCTTATTCCATGGTATAGGAGGAGAGTTTACACTTAGAGAAAATAGTTGCTCTTTGCTGGTCCCTTTGAATATTTTCTTCCCCATTGGCCCACTGTAACTCCCCTTTTTGTATGCCCCTCAGCACTATTCTCTTGTTCTTATACTTGAATTCCATTCTTAACTGATGGAAATCCCAACTGACAAGACTAAGTGAAACCAACCATTGTATGCCAAGAACCATTTCACATCCCCCTAAGGGTACAATCATCACATCAGCACTGAACTCAATTCTCAAAAGCTGCCATTTAAAATCTTTACAGGTTTTGGTTGTGATAATGGTGTCTCCATTTGCTATAGAAACTTGTAGAGGACATGTATTAGTGGTCTTGTAACCCAATCTCTTAGCCACTTCCTTATCCAAGAAGTCATGTGTACTTCCTGAATCAATCAAAATATGAACTGATTGTGTCCTAACCATACCTGTGACTCCCATACTTTGAAAAGAATTGTTGCCTGCCATAGCATTTAGGGAAATCATAGGTTGTTCCTCCAGTACATGATCTCCATTATCATTATCAATTAAATTCAGGTCACCCTCTTCCTCCAACTCACTCTCTTCAACAAACTCATCACCCTCCTCAATGGGCACAACATGAATCTTGTACACTTTGCCCGAACACTTGTGACCAGGTGTATACTATTCATGACAGTGAAAACATATATTTTTCCTTATTCTTTCTTCCACATCAGAAGATAATGGTGGCCTGTTCCTTGGGTTAAAGTTTGGTTTTGGAGTCCATTTTTGCGCATTTTGGTTGTCAAAAGGCAAATTTCTTGTATAATTGTTATTGTAGCTGGTATTTTGTGGGTGTTTATTGTAGGTCTGGGATGAAGATGAATGATCATAGATCCATATTAGACTCTCTAATAAAAATTAAATTATCTCATAATCTATCATTTTGATGATCTATGTAACATGCATGCAAATATAAAAGCATAAAAATGAAAATTTAAGGAAAAACAATTTCCTTACATTGATTTTATGGTAATAAGGGCACAAACTAGATCACCTTTCTAGTTTGATCTTGAGCTTATAACAAATGGATGATCCTCCTAACAAATCTTCAAAGAGAAGATCTCCTTCAAGATGCACCCAAGAACTTAACCCAAAAACTAACAAGTATTTTACTAGAAACTTGTTAAAATTATACCCTTGATATTATTTGTAATATTACTAACACTTCTTAGTAATAAAATTTGATTACTAACTTCTTAGTAAAGATGTATATTATTTTAGAGAGAGGAAGACCAAATAAAGATATCACATGCAAAATGTACAAGTGAACACTAGAAAAATGAACAACAATTTGGTCTATAAAGAGGGGGAAAACCGGTGGAGTGTTCAAATTGTCTTATATTTTTTAATCTTACATCACATGCAAAATCACTATAAGATAACTTATGGTAGTATATAAAGTAAGGTGAAATGATTATGTTCCTAATCATCCACTTCTCTATTTTACACGGTCCACTTGCCCATTTACGGGTCCATATTGGTTCTTATATTTGTCGCACAAATACGTGTAATTTTATTTTAAACATCGTTTCATGTTTAAATACTTCCATAATTAATTCGTTCAAATCACTCCGTAAATATACGTGTACCACTACACATATTATTTACGTACTAATATTAATCACATTAATCAATTAGTACAATTTTAGGGAATTAACAATTAATTAACTAAAACCCGTCTCCCAAAATTTATTATTCAATTATCACATAATTAAATAATAACTGCCGTTCCTCGAGTTCGCAACTCGAAATCTCTCTAAAAATAATCGACTAACCTCTTAGTCTATAAATCAAGGGACTAAATAAATTGTATTTCATACAATTAATTAGTTGTCAATTGAGGTTCGTTCCTTTAGGTCTGACCGAAAGGGGTCAGTTGATCACCGCCGCCTCACGACAATAACGTCAAACTCTAGTCATCCAACCATTATCGATTTACGTTAATCAACTGACGAGGATCAAATAATTAAATATCTGATGATATTCCATTAATGAGATTTATTATGTAAACGCACTATTGTGGAGGACACTAACTCCAACAATCTCCCACTTGTCCGACACAAGGTGTGCGCTACCAATTCTCTTGTCCGTTTTAATCTCTCACTCAATGCAAGGTGTCTTTCAGGTCACACTTGCACACGAACATATCGCGAGTGGTTTTCTCGATCGGGAGTGTGACTACCTGACCGGAAAAATATCTCACAGATTACTTCCGAGCGTGGCCACGCATTTGTTGTCATTAACTCCTCGAGTGGCCTTGAGATATAGTTACCCAACGTGGGTGGACAATTCCTGTATGCTCTATCTATCCTATTGCACAATACAGATCACCATGACCTAGTAAATGCCCTTTTGGCCTCCTTTCACGGCACGACCTAGGACAAAAACCAAAGTCACTCGGAAACTGCACTTGCTCAGATAATAGTATCCAGTCAAAAGAATCGACTCATTAGAACATCTTAGAGATCCCCGCCACGACCAGGCGTCTATAATAGAACTTAGGGACTCTCTAAATGGTCACTGTCCGACAAAGTGTCACACACTCTGCCTATGTAATCGACTAGTCATCACGTATGACCTTATGGTGTTGAACAACCATCAATCGACTTACAATCTAGTCACTCCGAGACGTCACCTCATTAAGTGACTAGGGACAAAATACAATGTTCATCTTATTCACTTGAATAGTGTTCAACATTGTCTCCACAACTTATTCAGATAAACAAGGTATTTAAAATTTAGTCACACTAAACAAAAGATTCATAAAAGAATGAATGCGAAAACAATGAATGTGATTATCATATATATAATAAGAGATACACTATCCAATTATTACATATCCATAATCTAAAGAAAATCTGGTACTCGCCTCCATCCCATAGCGACGACATGACCATCATGCTTAGCCTTTGATAAAGGCTTGGTTAAAGGATCAGCAATATTATCATCTGTCCCAACCTTACAAATGTCAATTTTCTTCCTTTCCACATAATCTCTAATTACATGGTATTTCCTTTCAATGTGTCTAGATTTGTTACTAGACTTCGGCTCTTTGGCTTGAAAAATAGCTCCACTATTATCACAATATAGAGTGATCGGATCTTTGGCGGAATGGACTACTCCTAGTCCCTCCATGAATTGCCTAATCCAAACAGCTTCCTTTGCAGCCTCAGACGCTGCAAGGTACTCATCCTCTGTTGTATAATCCGCGGTAACGCTTTGCTTGAAGCTCTTCCAGCAAACAGCTCCTCCATTTAGCATAAACACATAGCCGGATTGGGATGTCATGTCATCCCGATCGGTTTGGAAACTTGCGTCCGTGTAACCTCTTACATGCAACTCAGTGTCTCCTCCAAACACTAAGAACGAATCCTTAGTCCTTCTCAAGTACTTAAGGATGTTCTTTACGGCTATCCAGTGACTCTCACCAGGCTTGGCTTGATAACGACTTGTCATGCTCAAGGCATACGCAACGTCGGGACGAGTGCAAATCATAGCATACATGATAGACCCAACAGCGGAAGCATAAGGGACGGTCTTCATGTGTTCAATTTCCTTAGGGGTGGAGGGAGACTGTGACTTGCTCAAAGTAATCCCTTGGCCCATAGGTAGAAATCCTCTCTTGGAGTCTTTCATATTGAACCGGTCAAGAACTTTGTCAATATAAGCTTCTTGACTCAATGCTAGTATCCTCTTGGACCTATCCCTATAGATCCGGATACCCAAGATTCGTTGTGCCTCTCCCAAGTCCTTCATTTGGAAGTGTTTCCCTAGCCACTCCTTAACGGAAGTGAGTGATGGAACATCATTCCCAATGAGCAATATGTCATCCACATATAGGACAAGGAATGCAACCTTACTCCCACTAAACTTCATGTATAAACACGGTTCTTCCACACTTCTAGTGAAACCGTATTGTTTAATAACATGATCAAAGCGATGATTCCAACTCCTAGATGCTTGCTTAAGACCATAGATGGACTTTTTAAGCTTACACACCTTCTTAGGGTTAGATGTATCCACAAAACCTTCAGGTTGTATCCTGTACACCTCTTCTTCTAGAATCCCATTCAAGAAGGCGGTTTTGACATCCATTTGCCAAATCTCATAATCATGAAATGCGGCAACCGCTAAGATTATCCTAATGGACCGAAGCATAGCGACTGGAGCGAAGGTTTCGTCATAGTGTAAACCATGAACTTGGGTGAAACCTTTTGCCACCAATCTAGCTTTGTAAACATCCACATGTTTATCCACGCCGAGCTCAATTTTATATATCCATTTACACTGAAGGGGTCGCACTCCCTCGGGTAAATCCACCAAGTCCTATACTTGGTTCTCGTACATGGAATCCATTTCGGATCGCATGGCTTCTAGCCAAAACGAGGAGTCGGGACTAGACATGGCCGATTTGTAGGTAGTGGGTTCATCACTTTCCAAAAGTAACAAAACACCATCCTCTTCGATGTTACCAAGGTAGAGATCAGGTGGATTAGAAATCCTACCTGACTTTCTAGGAACAATCACCGTTTCAGAGGAAGAGGGAATGCTATCCTCCACGTTCTCCTCTACCTCATTCTCGGTTTGTGGCTCTCGAACTTCTTCAAGTTCAAATTTTCTCCCACTCTGTCTCCTAGAAATAAACTCCTTTTCTAGGAAGACAGCATCACGAGCCACAAACACTTTGTTCTCGTGTTTATTGTAGAAGTAATAGCCACGTGTTTCCCTTGGATATCTTACAAAAAGACATTTGTCAGACCTGGGTGCAAGCTTATTGTCAGACTTGATCTTAACATACGCTTCGCAACCCCAAATACACATGAATGACAAATGAGGGACTTTCCCTGTCCATATCTCATATGGAGTCTTATCGGCCGCTTTAGTCGGGCTTCGATTTAGTGAAAATATCGTGACAAAGAGGGCAAAACCCCAAAATGAACTAGGAAGCTCAGTTAGACTCATCATAGACCGAACCATATCTAGTAAAGTTCGGTTTCTCCTTTCGGCCACACCATTAATTGCGGTGTGCCAAGAGGAGTCCATTGTGATACTATACCACAATCTTTTAGGTGTGAATCAAATTCAATATTTAAATATTCACCGCCACGGTCGGACCGTAGGGTCTTAATTTTTTTTATCCAATTGGTTCTCTACTTCATTTTGGAACTCTTTGAACTTGTCAAAGGCTTCACTCTTATTCTTCATTAAGTAGACATACCCATATCTACTTAAGTCATCAGTAAAAGTAATGAAGTAGTGAAAACCTCCTCTAGCGGTGATGGTTAATGGTCCACACACATCCGTATGTATGGGAGCCAAAACCTCACTAGCTCGTATCCCTTTTCCCGCAAAAGGTGCACGAGTCATCTTGTCTAGAAGGCAAGACTCGCATGTACCATAAGATTCGAAACCAAATGGTTTGAACACTTTTGATGAAGCAAGTCTCTTAATGCGTCTTTCATTTTTGTGGCCTAAACAACAATGCCAAAGGTAGGATTCGTTTGGATCACCCGTTTTGAGCTTTTTAGTTTCCACATGATAAACGTCATTAACATCATTTAAAACATAAATGCCTCCAATTGAAATGGCCTTGCCATAAACCACATCATTTAAAGAAAAAGTACAACACTTGTCCTTAATCATAAAACAAAAGCCTTCCGCGTCTAACGCGGAAATGGAGATGATGTTCTTGGTTAAAGTTGGTACAAAATAACACTTATTTAAATACAACTCTAGACCACTAGCTAAAGTGAGCACATAGGTCCCCACGGAAACGGCGGCTACTCTAGCTCCATTGCCCATGCGGAGATCCACATCACCTTTTGCTAGTGCTTGCACGTCCTTAAACCCTGCAAATGATTACAAAGGTGAGAGCCACATCCGGTATCAAGTACCCAAGTGGAAGTACAAGCATAATTAACGTCTATCACATAGAGAGAGGAAATCATATCAATAGGCGTCACACGCCCTTCCTTGAGATCCTCCAAGTATTTGGGACAACTCCTCCTATAATGCCCCTTCCCATTACAATGGAAACATTCGGCCTCGGAGAGTTTGACACTTTTTGCCTTGGGATTGCCATTCTCAACGGCCTTCCCCTTTCCCTTGTCATGTTTCTTTGACGATTTCTTGAATTGGGACTTTTCCTTCCCTTTTCCTTTCTTAACTCCAAGGGACATGTTCTTTAACTTCATGGTTAAAACATCTCCTTTTTCACTCCCACTAGCTTCCATATCCCTCTCCGCTTGGGTGAGGAGTGCATGAATTTCATGGTAACTCTTATCCATGTCATTCATGTTGTAGTTTACCCTAAAGTGGGCAAACTTGGTGGGGAGTGAGTGGATGATACGATCCACCACAAGAGTCTTAGGAATCTTACACCCTAGACGCTCTAGGATGTCAACATATTTGACTATTTGAGTACATGGGGACCAACCTTTTGGCCCCTCTCAAGCTTAGCTTCAAAGAAGCGTGCCGCCGCATCGTATTGACGAACTTTAGGTGTTTGTGAAAACATAGTGATCATACGAGTGAATATCTCGTACGCATTTAAAGAAATGCATGATAGCTTGAGCTTTGGGGACATCGACCATATCAACACATTCTTGATATCATTCGACATCCTCACATGGTCATCATAGGCGGTCCGCACCGCCGATGAAGCCCTTGGACCGGGCTCGATAGGAGGAGCATCGGTCAAGTAAGTGAGCACATTGTCGGACAACGCAGCACTTTTGATGTTGGATTCCCATTCAAGAAAGTTACTACCGTCATCTTTTAAGATAAATTTGTCCATTACGGACCTTAGCCATGAATCTTTGCCTAGTGAAGTAGTCGATGGAGTTGATGAAGTTGCCATTGCGAATTAAAATGCTACAACAAAAAGGAAAAATTAACATCCATTGTTTTAAAAATTTACTTGTGAAAACATGTTTAACAAGTTTTAGCATTTATATAATGATCTCCCACTAAATTATATAAATGATTCCAAGACCCAAATATTAAACAAAAATGAGCATCGCTTGGGCGAAACATCTCATAATTGTGTAAATTCGGTAAGTCACGTTGACTAATTCTACCTCTAGAACTCTTGGTCGACGAATTTCCTTAAATCCATCTACTAGCCCCGGAACACAAGACCGTCTTATATCCCGTTGAGTCCAACCAATTTTAGCGTGTGATAACCGTTTACCACCCTACTTACCCAAGGTAAAAAGAGAACACCCCGCTTGGGCGAGCGTGGCTCTAATGAACAAGAGATTCATAGGTGTTACTAATTGGTAAGGCTAATCTCAATTTTAGTTTTGTGAGAGATCTTGTCAATTTAGTCATAAATTCCTTATAAGTGAATTAATTCGGTGAATGTAAATGACGTGAATTGACAACCGCGAAAATAAAAAATGCATGTGAGTGGCGATTTTGGCATGCGCGAAAATAAAACAAGCAAACAAGTAAGCATATGAATAAATCCTAGTATGGCCACCTAGTTAATCAAAAACTAGTCTATTACATTTCGGAAACCAACTCCTTGGTCCCTTGCCTCTTCATTCCATAAGTGGCTCCTTCTTGTGGGATTTGGAACACCTTCCAAAAATAGACTCCGTCTCGATGTAATCCGTCTTTTGGAAACGCCGGTAAGAATAACTATTACAATTGAATTACATAGCTATTCCTATTATACATTAATTAATAAAATAAATAAAACTATTAATTAATTCCAAACCGACGATACGAGATCGTATTTAATTACAAACAAATCGATATTCCCATTCATTTTGGGTAATAACGATTAAAATTAACTAGGCCATACTAGGTACAATAAGATAAATACTTTAAATAAATGACAATCATTCATTCAACTTAAATAAATATGCTTAAAATGCTGTAAAATCATGCCAAAATCGCCCTATCTATCAATCGTTGGTATCCATATCGGTTTTTGTGGGTTTAATCGATTTTTAACATGTAAAAATCAATAAATAACTCTTAAATCTCATTTAAGTCCAAACTAATTGTCCAAACTGTTTTTAACCTCAAAATTAGTCCTCACTAATTTTATGATAAATAATTATTTTGATTTGGTGATATTTTGCTAATTTAATCGATAAAATCATAATATTTAAGTAAAAATCCAAAATAATTGAAAATTTATCGAAAAATTGAAAGAAAAATTTTGAGTATTCTGGAACACTCCCAAGAACACCAAAATGTCATAAAAATTGCCTCAAAAATCCGGATAAAATTTATGAAGGAAAAGATCGATATTTATCGGTTTTTGACCACTAAAACCAATAAACATCAAAACAAGGTGAAAACACATTTTAAAATTCACTTTTAACATTTAAATAATATTTTTAAATGTACATAAATTTATCAGGGGCAGAATCAAATGTTTCGAAATTATGATTATTTTATATCACTTTTATCGACTTTTATCTCACAAAATCAATAAACATGCAAAAATTCGAACCACCCTTCAACTTTTTGCATACAATCAGTAGAAAACATGCATGAAATACCATAAAAATTCCATGGCCCGAATCAACTTTTAACTAATTTTAGTCAATTTTTAACTAAAATACGGCATTTTGACTCGGTTTTCTATCAAAAAATCATTAAAAATAGCAAAATAATTTCATAAATCACCAAACTTAACCACAAACCTTTTAAGATCAGTAGGTATGCATGCCCCAAAAATTTCGTGCTAAAACCTCTTCTAACACCATTTTTGAGTTTTTATAAATTATCTCATAATTCATTAATATGCTTAAAATCAACATGCAAATTACAAGCCTAAGCTCTGATACCACTTGAATGATCATAGATCCATATTAGACTCTCTAATAAAAATTAAATTATCTCATAATTTATCATTTTGATGATCTATGTAACATGCATGCAAATATAAAAGCATAAAAATGAAAATTTAAGGAAAAACAATTTCCTTACATTGATTTTATGGTAATAAGGGCACAAACTAGATCACCTTTCTAGTTTGATCTTGAGCTTATAACAAATGGATGATCCTCCTAACAAATCTTCAAAGAGAAGATCTCCTTCAAGATGCACCCAAGAACTTAACCCAAAAACTAACAAGTATTTTACTAGAAACTTGTTAAAATTATACCCTTGATATTATTTGTAATATTACTAACACTTCTTAGTAATAAAATTTGATTACTAACTTCTTAGTAAAGATGTATATTATTTTAGAGAGAGGAAGACCAAATAAAGATATCACATGCAAAATGTACAAGTGAACACTAGAAAAATGAACAACAATTTGGTCTATAAAGAGGGGGAAAACCGGTGGAGTGTTCAAATTGTCTTATATTTTTTAATCTTACATCACATGCAAAATCACTATAAGATAACTTATGGTAGTATATAAAGTAAGGTGAAATGATTATGTTCCTAATCATCCACTACTCTATTTTACACGGTCCACTTGCCCATTTACGGGTCCATATTGGTTCTTATATTTGTCGCACAAATACGTGTAATTTTATTTTATCGTTTCATGTTTAAATACTTCCATAATTAATTCGTCCAAATCACTCCGTAAATATATGTGTACCACTACACATATTATTTACGTACTAATATTAATCACATTAATCAATTAGTACAATTTTAGGGAATTAACAATTAATTAACTAAAACCCGTCTCCCAAAATTTATTATTCAATTATCACATAATTAAATAATAACTGCCGTTCCTCGAGTTCGCAACTCGAAATCTCTCTAAAAATAATCGACTAACCTCTTAGTCTATAAATCAAGGGACTAAATAAATTGTATCTCATACAATTAATTAGTTGTCAATTGGGGTTCGTTCCTTTAGGTGTGACCGAAAGGAGTCAGTTGATCACCGCCGTCTCACGACAATAACGTCAAACTCTAGTCATCCAACCGTTATCGATTTACGTTAATCTACTGACGAGGATCAAATAATTAAATATCTGATGATATTCCATTAATGAGATTTATTATGTAAACGCACTATTGTGGAGGACACTAACTCCAACAGAAGAAGAGAAAGGACCCTGAATTAGTTTATCCAAAATGGGTTTATACAAATTTTTTGTAGCATTAACAACTTCCTCCCGCAACCTAGCATATTCAATTGCTTGTGCTATGGTGACTGGCTTAAAAGCCTTCACAAATGGTTTAGTAACAGCTTTCAATCCACCCACAAAATTGTCTAGGAAGTATTGATCAAGCAGTAAGGGATTTCTTTGAAGTATTAAGCCTCTCAAATGCTCAAAAGTATCAACATATTCATCAATTGAACCAGTTTGGTGGAGTTTATTGAACTCTTTTACAATATTGCTATCAATTTCTTCCCTAAATCTAGCACTCAAACCAGTTTTAAAATCATCCCAATCAACATTTCTTCTTACAGCCAAATAACTATGTACCCATAATTCTGCCTTTCCAATCATATAGAGTGAAGCTAAATCAATTTTCTGATGTTCAATAATTTTACACAGCTCAAAATATCTAGCATATTTCTTTAACCACATCCTAGGGTTCATGCCATCAAACACGGGGAATTCAACTTTAGGATTAAAAACCAGATTACGATTAGGGTTTATACCTGTATTGGGTATTACAGTCTCATTAATTTGGGGAGTCTGCCAATTTTTCTTGAAGTAATTGCAAGATTGTCGCCATTTGATCTTCAATTGACTTCATTCGTTCCTCCATTGTTGCAGATAGTTGAGCAATTGTTAGATGAGCCATCTTTCAGTTTGATTTATCCAGAATCTTGATGCCCAATTTCAACCCAGAAAATGATGAACCCAGAATTTCGAGCTTGAAACCCTAATTTTAATGGCTGGATTTGATGCGTGATATTCAGGGCCGAAGTCTTTGATACCAAATGTAATACACTTAGGGATTTAATCCGAGAATATACTACACAAGGCAAATCAATCAAAGGATAAATTGAAGAAAGGAATTCAATTGAAAGATTGAATTATATTAGCTTCAAGAACAAGATTACAAGAGTAATTAATCAATGTTCTAGCCAAAAGATTACAGAAGATTTGTAAGAGATATTTGTGTAAAATGTAAGCTAACTAAGTCTGATCACCTCAACTACTATTTATACACAAATGTTGAGCGGAAAAAGTAGTTAGAGACTAACTGCCAACCTATTGCCAGATGGCTTCTGCTGACGTGGCCATTGTAACAGAAATTCTGTTACATACCGATGTTGGGCAGAGGCACGACAGTGATTGGTAAATCGTCACAACTGATACATATGAAGTGAAGTTAGCTTTCCCAAATACGAGAGTAAAGACCAAAAAAACTATCTACATAGCTCCTAGTGGATTCATCTTCTCTTTAATTTAAAATTAATTTCTCAGGAGCATAATACTACGTGCTGCTCCTGCTTTTTTTAGTTTTTAGTTTTTTTTCTTTTTTCTTTTGTTAAATATTTTGTATTTATTTTATTAGTGCGGTGGGCGTCGTCAGTTAAGGGAAGCGAGGGAAGGAGGCGGTGGTTGGAGGCAAGCTGAGGCCGGGAAGGGTAATGTCAAGGTGGTTGATGGTCACGCGGTCGTCACACGCCCAATCAAACACATTTATATTTCTCAACAAACAACTAGTTAGTGGTTAAGTCGAGGTCGATCCACGGGACGGTGTGCTTTGGGTTTTAAGTCTATCTATCTCAATTTATGCTAGTGTCACAATTGATTTGGTTTGGAGTTGGTGAGTCTAAACTAATAGAAGCAATAATGTAAAACTAACAATAAATTAAGAGATGTAAACAATTAATAAAGATACTAGGATGTCGTGGGATCATAAGGGAATCATGGTAAGATAGCATGAATGAGTTATGTGGATGCAAGCAATTGATTATTGTCAGAATTAAGTTAATTCATGTCATATAATTCATAAGAAGATTTGGGTCCCGGAGCCAAGTCATTTGTGACTGTACAACACTTACAAGTCGACTTGATTCTTCCAATTAAACTACATACGTGATAAACCAAATCCTAGGGAAACTTACATCTCGGAGCCGAGTCATTTGCGAGTGTACAACACCTACAAGTCGATTTGGGTTTTCCCTATTCAACAATATGCATGATCTAATAAGGCTTGAGTTGATTTATATCTTACAAGCCTCAATGAAAGAATAAGAGATGGGTAAAAATGCAAGGTTTCGTAGTCTAGCATTTCATCAAACATGATATGTGCATAAGTTGAAGAACAATAAGCAAGCATTCAAATGAACTCATTAAGCATAAACTTGTCCCATGATTAACTCCCCTAATCCCTCACTAATCCTAGTTAAGTAACTACTCACTCATTATCATGGGAAACATGTCATTAATAGTGTCAATCATCATAACAAGTATAAACATGATAAGAGGATGAAGAAATAAACAATAAAGAGTTAAGAGTAAAGAGATTATACCAAACTTAAGATGAATAATTGGAAAGGAAAGAATAATAGAAGAAAACTTGATTGATTGATGAAGAGTTGTCAATTCTCCAATAACAACCCAATAATCTTCAATTACCCAATAATAAACTTGGACAATAATTAAGGAAAGATTAATGTGGAATGATTGAGATTAATCTATTGAAATCTACTTCTAATCTAATCTAATGAAGGTTTTGCCTCCACTAAGAGGGCTCTCCTCATGGGAACTCCCTTATTTATTATTACAAATGGAGTATATATAGTGGTACATCATTAGGTTAAGCAAGGGTAGATTAGTAAATAACAATGCTAAATATTGAGTAGAGCTTTGCAAGTCCCGAGGGAAATGCGCGGATCACGTGGCAACTCCTGGGGAGATCCGTGCGTCTTGGCTTGAGGCACGATTGATTCTGTAAAGGAATCCGCTCGGATCACTAGGAGGACGCTCGAATCAAAGCTCCCTAATCCGCTCGTCCCGTGGTCGGGCCGCTCGGATCATGGCGTTCTGGTACGCTCGTCCTGTGCTCAGGACGCACGGATCCTATCCTCGCACATGGTTCCATCCTCTTGCTTAAAAGCCTAGGATCTATGTATACTCTTTATTCTTACTTCTTTGATCATCGTTCTTGCCTCTCTTCATACTAGTCCATCCACGATCGTTATCAAGCTTCCTAATATGCACGAGAGACGGGAATTCCGCCTCATTATCTTCTTTCCTACAAGACATATAAAATGCAATAGGAAAGCAAAATAGAAAGGTTTTGACGGATAAAATGGCCATGAAATGCTATATTAGTATGCAAAATAGGTTCAATTATGGGACTAAATGTGCGCAATTAAGAGTCACATCAGTGGTGTCAGGAGTAGGAAAGGCAGACGATGGTATTCAAAAGGAGAATTGGATATAGAGAGGGAAAATTGAAAAGTTGGGAGTTGAAATAAAAAGGGCAAAATGGGTATTTCTGTCCAAAAAAGGGTAAAACCGTCCGAGAATGAACACAACTCAAAGTAAAATGTTTAAGGATTAACAAGATATTTGTCTCACCTATACATTTGAGATATTATTTCAGTCATTTTAATTTTAAGACGAACATGTCCATCAGAAGAGAGACTAATTAATTTTTGTAAGTGTTTTAAGATGCGGAGCACTACTGTGTTAATTTTTAGTGAGCATCCTCTGTCCCACTTTCGTGTCCCATTATATGTGTCACTCCACTTACCTTTTGACACATTTCTTGTTGTAAAATTAAATATTGCAATAAATGTGTTAATTCTCTGATGTGTTAAAGGTAAGTGGAGTGTAACACATAATGAGACACCAAATGAGATAGAGGATCCCCATTGGTTAATTTTGACTTTTAATTTTTTCGTCCCAATCATTTATTTGTCTTTGATTAAAATTGTAACACCCCCATATCCAGAGGAGCCTTAACTAGGCCTTCCTTAGCATATAAGGGCATTACCATCTCGGTTGCCCGAGGACAGTAATAATCAAATGTCGATAAAAGAACTATTATGTTATATTACAAGTGATTTAAAACCAACAACATTATAAAAGATACAACTCAAAGGCTACTCGCTATAACTATCAAATCTCGTGAAGACTCATCCCTGCCCGGACTCCAGCTATCAACGATATCAACACCTGCTAAGACAGACTGCTCACCATAAGGGATCACGGCAGACATATAAAACAACAAGACAACCACACAAGGTCAGTACTGAGATAAGACACAACAATGCCAACAACACCTAACAATACAATACAACACAACCAGTCACACACAAGCACACCCACACCGATCAATCTCCGTCACCGACTGTCCACTGGACCAGCCCTGCCAGTGGGGGACCGCAGCCGTACCCACCAAATCCCCGATCATCATACCGACCGATAACCCTGTCCCATTAATGTGCACATCTCCTCCCGTGGTGGGTTCCACGGAGGGCGAAACTAGGGCGTGAAGCCACTCCCGCAAGTGACTCCACTCAGCCGAGAACGCATCTCGAGAACCAGAGACAAACAATCACAACTCACTGCAATCAACAACTGTATACACGCTGCCACACAAACACAACCACAACACAACAACGACGACACAACGATCGACACACTAGACTATCTACAGAAACTGAGTAGGCGAACCTACTTTTAAGCAACCACAACCAATCCATGCCAACATACGACATATCCAGCTATCAAGCAATGCCTATAACCACAACACAATCATCTATTACTATCAAGCAAACCCTAATTGTAAAGACAAGGATACGGATGATGATGACGACATACCTACAAGGAGAAACCCGGCAAAAGACCGCTACCCGACTCAAGCTATGCTCTCCTAAGGCACAAGAACCTTCAAAAGGCTTCCATGGAGGTTTTATGGTGAAGGGAAGGGAAAGAGGCGACTAAAGGATTGAAGGAATGAGGCGGAAATGATTTGCGGATTTAACAAAACGCGATTAAAAACCCTCGCTGAAAACCCGATACTCGATCGAGTACCCCACATACTCGATCGAGTAACCACGCTACTCGATCGAGTAGCCTCTACTCTATCGAGTACCACACATAATTCGTAACCCAAGATAGCTTTGGCACGCACTTCTAAGAACTATTACCGCTCCCAAGGTCAGTCAACGCTAGTCAAAGGGTCTCTAAAAGGGCGGGTATTACAAAAATACTTCTAACAAAGAATTAAAATAGGCAAACAAATAATTAAGACAAAAAATGTATTTCATTAAAACTTTTCCAACATTGTTGTGGCCTTATAGAATTGGTTCATACTATTGCTCACACTTTGTCTTTGTGTTAGATTAATGAGTATGGGATCAATGAATGATTTCAAACTGCAGTTTGATCCGTGATTTTACGGTTTTAAACAATGCATGTAGCATTGTTGTTATTGTTGTGTTACATCACTTTCTTTATAAATATATTTGACTATGTCTCGATTCATACAAGTCAAAAGGTATTTAATACCCTCTCCCATCCAAACTAAAGGTAACACTTCTCCAATATATGTGAGAAGTCGTACCACAAAAAATATATGTGAGAAGTATTATATTGAAATGTTACATTTTGGTTGGATGGGAAGGAATATTTAGGTCACTTTGCACCCAGCTACCTAACCATTTTTTTTTTTGTCAAAGGCACCTAAAGTTTATCAATTGGTTTCTCTTAAGATGAGTATATCGTTTTAAGAATAAAACGGGTCAAATATTATTTCACTTGACTAGATAGAACAATTAGTTTGCTAGTCTCTAGAAACATTCTGTTTGGTAGAGCAACAACAATAAAAGAACCTTTTATAAAATCTTCTTATGTCATGTCATATTTGATTAATTCCCATGTTTAAGTAGGCAAGAAAGAATGCACATTGTCACGTAGCATGTTCAGGAAAGGCACGACATAGCACACACTCAGATGATTAAGTTTGAAGTTTTTACCTAGAAGATGCAGGGTAGAAATTACCACAAGTATGATTGTGCTTTTAGGTGGGTGACATTTCAAGATATTGGAATCATGTCTCCTTGTAGTGTTTGTGGCATGTAAGGTTCTTGTTCGACGATTGAGTCGATTTAGATATGAGCCTTCCCGTACAGGGGCTAGTTTGCTTGATGATTTTTATTTTTTGTTTGGGAATACTTTCGCAGGACAATGCCCTATTCCCTGAAAATTCTAATCTTGACGCTATTTGCGTACAACTTGATGATAGAATAATATTCTTCGCTGCATCTCTTGGTTATTTTGTCAGGGTCAGGCTGACATTCGCTTCAAAGATGTTCAAGCTATATCCTGAGGTTGGCACGTGGACTTCAACAGGAATGACTTGTAAATGGTCGATGAATAGTCGGAGCATGTTTATGGTAGGCTTCCCATTTCATGTTGTAGTCCAGGCAGGCAGCCATCAGGGTTGGCCAATAGTAGCTATGTGGACATGGCCACCTACATGCCAAGCCAATCTGTGGACGTATAGCGGTCTTTTGAAAGCCACGCTCGGCGGCGTAAAAATGCTTTCGACCGGATCATTTTAGATCGGTCAGTTTCGTCTCGGCAAGGGTCTCGAAATGATTAGAGATGTTCGGAGTCGCCACCAAGCTTTTGTGGGATGCTTGGAACCCGTTCGAATCCACTTTATACCTCGGTCAAACGAAGCACAAAGCGGTGTTTGACATAGGTACTAAAGATAAGGAATCGTCCCTCTTTAGCATCCTATCTCTAGAATGACTCTCGTACGCCTTGGATAAGGTCGTCCACTATCCAAAGTTTCAGAGTAATAGGTGAAGGTACGTATTGGGAAGCCCTTTAATCAGACACCCAATCCCGCCCGCGTAGCGCTCTCTACCGATCGATCTTGATTGGTTGAATGCAAAAGTTGATAAAACGGTTTAAATGCATGAATGCGCATCCAATAATTTAAACCTAACATGTGAGAGCTTTCTAAGTTGGTTGATTTAATCCAAGTATCAGGTATAAGATGTCGAGTTGGATTTATGGTTGATTTGCATGCAAGACGGAAACTAAACATCCATTTACCGAATTGGGTTTATGGTGCATAACGTGATCCATTTGTCCTAGTAAGGCATTTTGCAAATACAATTTTTGAATGAGCGAATTAATCGTCTGATCTGTCCTATATCCGGGTTAGCCGGAGTCAGGATCGTCCTAGACTAATGCTGGAAAGGGAACAGACCCTGCACCAGGCATCCAGATGAGGCGCGAGCCTATTGTCGATGTTAGGGGGTCTCCCCTGGTTTGAAAATAGGAAAAGGAATGGCCTCTTAGGCGCGGGTCAGTCAACGGTATATGACGCATTCTGACCATTGAAAAACGTTTATAAAACGTGTTGAAAATGGGTATTTGAACCCGTTTTGGTTTGAAAGGACCGTTTAGGCTGTATTTGTGTTGATTTGGAAAACGAGACTTGAATAATCGTCATCGTTTTGACGGTATTCGATGCTGGGTTCGATTTTGCAAGCTTGACACGAATAGTTTTGAAAATAATTATGAACTAATTGTTTTAAGTTCATTTGAATATAATTAGTCAATACTCATCATCATACTCGGGTTAAAATCCGACATGGTATGTAGAACCAAGGATGACTTTGTGTTGGTGACTAATGCATTTATTTTGAAAATGTAAAGAAATGATGAAAGGCTTTAAAATACCTTCCAAAATGTAAAGAAATGAAATAAAAGGTTTTAAAATACATTTTAAATGTAATTAACCAAATATTATCACCGAAACACGAATTAAACCGTCATGGTATTAAGAACCAAGGGTGAAAAATGTTTTATGGTTAAAACTTGTAAAAGGAAATAAAAAGGGTTTGAAAATGCTTGAAATGGTAAAAACCGATTACAAATATGAAAATGAAAATTAGAGGAAAAGAAGAGACCAAACACGGATTGGACTAAAGGCTGGGCAGGCTGCTTTAGGCGCGAGCCTATGTGCTATGTAAGTAGCCTCTGCCTCAACCAAAAAGTCCGGTTTTGGCTTATTCTTCCCATGTTTTGGACCATGTTATGCATGATTTAGCATGTTATAGTCATGAAACAAGTAAAGACATGATAAAAGAAGGATTTTTACACCCTCATACTTACATGCTTGGTTTATGGCGAGAAACCAACATAAGTGTTTTATTAAGTTTAGTGATGGTGTAGTGGTCGAAATGGTCTGTCAAGTGGTTTAATGCATGATGACGGTACCAAACAATGTGTAAGGCTTGTGCTTACGATTGGTAGGTCGTAAACACGTGTCGGATTGTGACTTAGGAAGTCGAGTCGAGAATTTTAAGGGAGAAAAGAGGGGGCGGACACTCGCGTAAGTTCTCAAATGGTGGCATTTGAGGGGTATTTATAGGAGAATGAGTGGTTGTGTGAGTTTTGAGCGACGTGGCCACCTGGGCTGCTGAAAGAGGCGCGAGCCATGTAGCACGTCTTCGAGGTGTCTTGTCGCTTTCACACAAATGCAAACATGATTGTTCTATCCTAGGATTTATATGCACATGTTTGGTACTTGACCATACATGAATCCGGGAAATCTTAACATGGAAGCATTTGAATGGTTTGTTTTTTTGTGTTTGACTCGATTTGACTCGTTGTTGGAGTCGGGATTTGAATTTTTGAGTCGGTTTTTGGTCCGGTGTCGGTTTTGACTCTAGTTAGTGTCATTGCGACCCCGTCATCATGCGTTAAACATTCCAGGTACTTTCGAAAAGTTTTGAAATGTTTTATTTTCGAAATCGTTTTAAGTTTTCCGACGTAAAGTTGTACACAAACTGTCGATCAAACGCCGCGATTCCAAAGCATGTTGTAGTCCGATAATCATCGGGTGTTTATTGGAGTCTCAGCAGATACCGGGTATCTACAGAGCCCTCACTTTGACTGAGGCTTGGACAGGGCGAAAGTCAAAGTAGAGCCCCTAGGTCAATCAAAGATTACAACCTGGAGACTCAAGCGACGTCGAGGCGGCTCGAAAGGATTCGGGCCAAGGACCTGCCGTCGGGAAGGGCGACGCCAAGGCGGCTCGAGGGTACGAGCCAAGGACCTGTCGTCGGGAACAATTTAGAGTCTGTTGACTATCCGTGCGGGTCGTTTAAAGTCCGTTAGTCTACGTACAAAGGCTCGCCAGCCATAAGGAGTCATACCGGAGGCATCTTCGGATATGTCCTTGCGTGTTTGCGGACAAAGGCTCGCTAGCTGGGGTGCGTACGTGAGGATGGCTCGCCAGCCGTGGTGCGTTGTAAGGCTCGCCAGCCATGGTGCGTACATGATGAGGGCTCGCGAGCCGCGGCGCGTTGTAAGGCTCGCCAGCCATGGTGCGTATATGAGGAGTGCTCGCCATCCGCGGTGCGTTGTAAGGCTCGCCAGCCATGGGGCGTACATGAGGAGGGCTCGCCAGCCGCGATACGTAGTAAGGCTCGCCAGCCATAGGGCGTATATGAGGAGGGCTCGCCAGCCGCGATGCGTTGTAAGGCTCGCCAGCCATGATGCGTATATGAAGAGGTCTCGCCAGCCGCGATGCGTTGTAAGGCTCGCCAGCCATGGGGCGTATGTGAGGAGGGCTCGCCAGCCGCGATGCGTTGTAAGGCTCGCCAGCCATGGTGCGTATGTGAGGAGGGCTCGCCAGCCGCGATGCGTTGTAAGGCTCGCCAGCCATGGGGCGTACATGAGGAGGGCTCGCCAGCCGCGATGCGTTATAAGGCTCGCCAGCCATTTGGGGGGGGGGGTCGGTTGATCGACCGTGAGAATAGCCGCGTTGGATGGGCCTGTTTTCGAAATAAGCGGGTTCCGCGAGAAAGCCCCCTGTTGACATTTGAAGGAATAGCAAATTTTGAATTTTCGCTACTCGTTTTTGAATTTGAAGTGGCGGTTTTAATCGCCGTTTGTTTGAATTTTGAAGGAAATAGCGAATTTTGAATTTTCGCTATTACGTTTGAAGTGACGGTTTATGTTGCCGCCGTTGACGTGTGAAAGAAATAGTGAATTTTGAATTTTCACTATTATTTTTGGAGTGACGGTTTATGTTGCTGCCGTTGACATGTGAAAGAAATAGTGAATTTTGTATTTTCACTATTATTTTTGGAGTGACGGTTTATGTTTTTTTTTGGTGGAATGTGAATTATATTAATAATTAGCAAAAGGTTACACCATACAATGAACAATTTTTCACCATCTTACAAATTAAGTGCACTCCTAGAGTCACCACCTTACTCAAACTAACTCTTTATCTCTAAGCCAAGCAAGTGTACTACCCTTCTGTTGCTCAAAATCATTTCTCATCAGCCTCCATCTAAGGACTTTATGAACTTGTTCGATAACTGTCTCAGGTCTTTTCATCACCATATCCACTTTGCATTTGTTTCTTACTTCCCATATGCAATACACCAAACCACTGATAGCAGCCATGACAATCATCTTCTGGCATAAAGACTTGTATCTCCATTTGATCACCCAATCAACACAGTCACCCTGCCACGACACACCCAACCAATGCTGTAATAACTGAACACACCTCTGACTGTAGCAACAGTCGAAAAACAGATGAGCCTGAGTTTCCTGCTGTGCACCACAGAGGTAGCAAATCCCATCAGCAATAACTCCAAATTTAATCAATCTGTCATGAGTCAGGCATCTCTTCCTAACAAACAACCAAGCCAAAAAATTGTGCTTAGGTAAGGACACTCTATTCCAGACAAATGGTTGCCAAGTGACCCTCTGCTGAGTTCCCAGAAGCCACTCATAAACCTTCTGCACAGAATAGGCACTCTCAGTCCACCTATGAGCTACAAAACCATGCATCAGCTGATCTTTCACTTTACACACTTGCCTCCAAACCCAACTTGTATTATTAGTAGGATGATAAGACCACAAATCACTATGTTTCATATAAATTTGATGCACCCACTTGACCCACAAACAGTCCTTCTTATTTGCCACCCACCAAGTGTATTTCCCAATAACTGCCACATTCCAGAGGGGACAGTTTAGTATCCCTAATCCTCCTTTGTTTTTAGGCAAGCAACATTGATCCATGCCACATAAGGGACCTTATGAGAATCCGCACTGCCAGCCCATAAGTAGCTCCTGCACACACTCTCCACTTTATGAATGACAGTCTTGGGCAATAAGAAGACTCTGGCCCAGTAACTGTGCATCTGTGTTAGCACTGACTGAACTAGAATCAACCTCCCTGCATAACTAAGATGTTTAGCACCCCATCCTCTAATTCTGCAAACAATCTTATCCACCACTCTATTGCATTCAGCCACACTAATTCGTTTATATGAAATAGGTATTCCCAGATAACGAAAAGGGAACTTCCCAACATGGAACCCTGAGATGTTCAGGATATTATGGACTTCAGTACCTGTGACCCCATTCATATACAGGTCAGATTTGTCTCTATTCATTTGCGATCCGGAAGGCTGCAGAAAAGAGAGGAATGCCCTCATCATAACTCGACAGACCGAGAGTCCCCTCTACGAACAAAGAACAAATCATCAAAGAAAAGCAAGATGACTCAACTTTAAAGTTCTGCAAAGAGAATGGTATCTAAACTCAGGCTTTTCTGTGACCAGGTTCAGTATCCTTGTCAAATACTCCATACACACCGTGAAAAGAAGAGGGGACATGAGGTCCCCTGCCTGAGTCCTCTCTTCCCTTTGAAATACCCAAATTGAGTGCCATTGAGGGACATAGAGAAAGAGGTGGTAGTGACACATTGCATGATCCACTCCACCATTTGAGCAGGGAACTTAAGAGCAACAAGCATCTCATGAAGAAAGTCCCATTCAATGGAATCATACGCTTTTCTCAAATCAATCTTCATCATCACCCTAGGTGAACAACTTTTCCTATTATAGAGCCTTACCAAATCATGGCAAATAAGAATGTTGTCTACAATCTCTCTGTCATGTATAAAAGCACTCTGATTCATGCTTATGATGTCAGGTAAGACCTTAGCCACCCTATTACAAATGACCTTTGAAATGCACTTATAGAGAACATTGCAACAAGCTATGGGTCTAAACTCCATAACTGTAGCAGGAGCCTCATTCTTAGGAATTAAAGTGAGCACAGTGGCATTCACTTGCTGAAGGAGCCTTCCACTAGTGAAAAATTCCAGAACAGCAGACACTACATCCTCCCCAACAATATCAAATGCATCTCTAAAGAAGCCTGATGAATAACCATCAGGTCCAGGTGCTTTATCTACTGGAATGGAAAACAGAGCTTTAGTAACTTCCTCCCTTGTGACAGACTGAACTAAACCAGCAGCCTGTTCAGGGGTCACAACATTCCCTCTTGTTACCACCCCAGTACAGACAGGATGCACCTGACTATTACTCCCCAGCAACAACTTATAATATTCAATAAATGCATGCTCTATACTACTAGCATCAGAGCACACATTACCATCCATATCCTTAATACTCAAGATTTTATTGTGAGCCCTCCTAGCTTTGATAGTGCTATGAAAGAAGCGAGTATTGTCATCAGCATTATGGACCCACTGAATCTTAGCTTTCTGGGCTAAATAAGAGACTCTTGCCTCATCAAGCTCCTTAAACGTGAGAGCAGCTGCTTTTTCCTCCTCTAGAAGAGTAATATTAGTGGGGTCACTATGAACCTGCATCTGAATGTGCTCCAGGAAAACTTTAGCCACCTGTGCAGCATTCTCAACATCCCCATAACCCTCTCTATTGAATTTCTTCAATGACCATTTCAACCTCTTAAGTTTCTTCACCACTTGAAACATAAGACAACCATTAACCATATCAGACCAACCCTCTCCAACCACTTGCTTAAACTTGCTACTTTTACCCCACATATTAAAATATTTAAAGCTAGTTTTCCTCCTCTCATCATCTCTCCACAATTCAATCAGGCATGGACTATGGTCATACAAACCTTCAGGCAAGAAATTAACCACTCCTGAAGGCCCATTCAGAATCCATTCATCATTGGCTAAGACCCTGTCAATCCTACTAAACACTCTGGCAGCTCCTACTTGCTTATTGTTCCAAGTATAATAAGCACCAGTAGTTACCAAATCATAGAATCCACAAAAATCAACACATCCTTGGAATTCTCTAACCTCAGCATCAGTTACAGAGGAGCCAATCCTCTCATCCACATAAAGCACATTGTTAAAGTCACCCATCACCAACCAAGGCCCTGTAACCATAAGCTTCATATGTTTGAGTGAATTCCATAACTGTGCCCTATCAGCATCTTTATTACACCCATAGACAATAGAGCAGCACCAAGAGAAATCAGTCCCCAAATGCTTAACAGTCACATGAACAACTTGAAGATCAGAATGCAGTGGAGTCACAGAGAAGACATCAGGATCCCACAACACCCAAATTATCCCGTTGTCCTTGACATTATTATTATCAAAACTACACCACTTGGCACCTAATCCAAGCTTAACATTATCCTTATTTTTATTCTTAACTCTAGTTTCTACTAAACCAAAGAAACCAATCTTATTTAAGTGCAGGAAACGTCTAACATCCCCTTGCTTATTCACCTTATTAATACCACGAACATTCCAAAAACCAATGTTAACCATTATCGCTACCAGATGGTCCCTTCCCACTTCCTAGACTACTTAACATATTCTTTTTCAAGGACAATTGGAGCACATCCATAAACGTAGGGCCTCCTTGAATCATTCTCATACCTCTCTTAGACATTCTATGAATGAATTTTGCAGGAGATATAAAATTCATCACAGACCCCTGATATGGCATAGGTGTAACCACTGCAGCAGGATCAATCTGAGGAAGTTCCTCCTCAAAAACAGGCTCCTCTACTGTCACTGGTTTGTTCACCTGCACCACCATTGGCTTCTGGACAGGCATCACCCTTGGTTTCTGAACAGGCGCAACGACCTTAGGTCTCCATTGTTGCTTAGCAGGAGCACCCTTAGTCACTACCTTCCCATTCTTACAATTCTTAGTATCATGTCCAATCCCCTTACACTTAGTACAAAGGACAGGCTTCCACTCATAGAAGACAGCCTGCCTCTGCACCACACCAGTCTCATCAATAAACTCAATAAACTCAGGGAATTGTTGTCCTGTCTTAACTTCCACCATATATCTCGCATAAATCAGAAACTCCTTCTCCTGAGTGGCCTTATCACTCCTGATTGGGGTCCCAATTAACCCAGCAACCTTTGGTAATGCCTTCCCCCAGTATTTCAGTTCCAAATCATACAATCTCACCCAAATTGGTACCACATCAGGTTTATCCTTAATGATTTTAGTGTCAGACTTCCAATCCTTGATAATGAAAGGCTTACTGTCAAAAAGGATATGTTCTGACTGCAATACCAATTCCTTATCCTCCTGTTTCACAAACCGAACTACGCAGACACCATTCCCTAAGAACGACACCTTATCAATGGAGTATTTCTGCCAAATTCTTCGCACAAACCCTCCCAAAACATGACTAGGCGGATTCGCACCAAGAACATAGCAATAAATCGATGAAGACCAAAATTCTACTTCAGATTGAACATCATCAGCATCAATTTTCAAGGAAGGAGTCTTACCAGCTCGATTTTGTTTCTTCCCAACTTCCACCCAGTCCTCATCATTAGTCACTTTATCCTCAGAAATTACAGACAATTCCTTAGCGAGATTGAACGCTCTAAGTTCCGAAGCCTTAGAACACTCTGCTTCTCTAACCGTCGCAATTGTTTCACTCAATTCATTAATATGTAGCGTATTAGTATTATGTTTTGATTTATTAACAGATGAACTATTATTTTTATTTTTATGTGGAGAATTACTATTATTTCGTTTTCCCCTCGCCATTGCTGAAAGGGAGAATTTTCATAAGCTTTCTCTCTCTATCTCTATAACCGTTTTTCTGTAAGTTGGGCCTGACGGTTTATGTTGCCGCCGTTGACATGTGAAGGAAATAGTGAGTTTTGAATCTTCACTATTATTTTGAAATGACCGTTTTAATTGTCGTCGCTTGAAATTTGAAGAAATAGTGAATTTTGAATTCACTATTATGTTTTTGAAAATGATAGTTTTAATTTTCGTCGTTTGAAATTTGAAGAAATAGTGAATTTTAAATCCACTATTTGTTTTTGTATTTGCAAAATGACGGTCCCTAATGTCGTCATTGAAAATTTGAGGTTTTGATGGGCAATTGGGCCAACGCCCAAAATTCCGTTGAATAGAGCAGGGAGCACCCTATTGAGGCGCGAGCTACTTGGCGAGATAAGGGGGCTTCCCTATTTTTCTGTAAAAGACGCGAGAATGGCTTGCTCGTCATTCATTCTTCGTCTTCCTCACACAAACTCGAAAACCCGCGAAAAATCGCCATTGTTGGTCTTCTTGCTTGCTTAAGTTCGTGCCATTATCCACATGTCATCTCAAGGTATGTAATTCCTTCTGAATCCATTTGAATTTGTTGGTCTTTTTGATAGATTGAATTAGGGCGAAATGTTTGCCTTTGAAAATCGATTTGGGCGTTTTTGATTGAGCCCATTTCGGGTGAAATTGATGATTGCATTAGGTTAGAAACCTGTTTAGGAGTGTAGGGGTGCTTTTAGTTTGCATTTTGGTCCCCGTTTGCGTCCCTTATGCTCGAAAAAACGTGAGTGAGGCGAAGAAACCGTCTCATTTCACAATGCCAAATTTATTTGCTTGGATAATGGGTCCCACTAGGTTGCATTGTAGTCGGGAAAGACCGTATTTGCCATTGTGGACCTTTGTTGGGTATTGTGGGCGAAATTGGAATTTTTGCGCCTTTGAAGCGGTCTTATGTCTGACAAAATAAGCGCCTGTTTGGGCTTGAATTGAGTCAGTTTGCCTTGAAATGGACCTCATTGGTAGCTTAGGTCGCTTTGAGGCGTGATAAAGTCACGTTGCTTTTTTGTGGTCGTATCTTGAAATTTTGACCGGCTTGTGCTCAAATTGGCGTAGAAATTGCCTCTTTATGTGGTAGGAAAATACTCCATTGCGTCGGGAAAGTATTTTGGTTTGTTTGCGGACCTTGTGAGGGTCTTGGGGTGCCATTTTTGTTGTGATTGTTTTGACTCGTCTTTTGCTTGAAAAGAAGGGCGAGTCGTTTTTTTGTGCGTTTTTTGTAAATTGTTTTTTGTTTGATTGGGTTTGGGCGGGATTGCCCTTGTTCTGCTTTGCAGGTTTTTTTTTTTTTGGATTTGTCCACTTTACGCCGTCGTAATGCCGAAATTTCGGCTGACGTTCTTTATTTCCAGGAGAGTGTTCGAGACCTACTGCGTCTCTTGCTGCGACTTTAGAGGACCTGTTTGGGACAGGACCGGTTAGTACTCCGGCTAGTGCGCCCGCCGTGACAGTAGAGGACGCTTCTGAGGAGGAGGGGCCCTCTGAGGAGGCTGTTAGGGCCGAGGGGGCCGCTGAGGTCCGTGAGGAGCCCGTTGTTGGGGCTTCTAGCATTGATAGAGCTCAGACTGGGTCTGAGGCTGGTCCCTCCTGTTGGAGTATGTGTCCTCGACAATAATGCGATCACATGTTTAAATCTCATATCAAGAATACATAAGGGAATGTAACTTTTTATTGTCAACTGATCCACATTAATCGGTAATGATTGGCTGACTAGAGTTTGACATTACTGTCGTGAGACGGTGGTGATCAGTTGATCCCTTAAGGTCATACCTCTAGGGAAACATTCTTAATTGATTAATTGATTAACTGTATGATGATACAAGTTAATTAATTCCTTAAAATTGAACAAATGATTTTGTGAGTGGTAGTACGTATCTTATTGTAATTTGATTAAATAAGATTCGTGTTAAGTAATTAAATTGTTTTATTACTTAAGGTTTATTTATTGTTTATGAAACAATTGAAATAAGAATGAATTGGTTATTATAAATACAAGTAGTTGTGATTTATAATTAAATAACCCATTTTAAGTTATGGTAATTGTGAATTACTAGTTAAGTTTGTATGTGATTTATTTTGTTTATATAATGATTTTTAATTTGTTAAAAATGCATTATTTAAATGATATGTCTAGTAACATGTCCAATTTGTCACACAATACAATTCTACAAATTGACAAAGTTAAAATGGATCCATTTTACATATGTAAACCGTGTAAATGGAAGAGGATGGATTATTTGTGCCTAAATTAGTTTAATTAGTGGGTAACATGATAATTACGTACAATAGGGTTGCATACCTATTGTTCTTGTGAAGAGCAACTTCAAACGCTATTGGGCACTCTTCCCCCTCTAACCACCCGGTCACCCTAGAGGAAAAAGGAGAGTTTTTCTCTTCTTATTTTTTACTCTAATTCATTCTAATACTTCACTACTTGGGTATTGAATTATCTCACTACTTTTGTTGTTGAACAAAATTTATAAGAACTCACATAAATCATCTAATATTCTTCAATCTATACTAGAAGTAGTATAAACATAATATTAGTAATTTTAAGGGCACAAATATTAATTCTAGTAATCAAATTAATATTTGTATTAAGGAGGTTTTCTTGGTACAATCCTTGAGGAGAGATTCTAAATTGAATCTTGTTCATCCATTTGGAAAGCTCAAGAACTAAGTAAGGTAGGAGACCTTACTAGTGCCCTAATAGCCGAAAATACATTTGTATGGGATCGATTTTCTTCACTCTTATATTTTGTTTTGCATGCATAAGATCCTTAAGTTTTTATGACTAAAACTTTAATCTAAAATATGTGATATGTAAAATATGATTTCCTACAAGTGGTATCAGAGCAACACGGTTGTTGCATGCAAAATTGGGTTAGTTTTTCCGAGTTAATTTGTTAACAAATAAAACTTGTTATTTAGGATTTATGAAGATAAATCATGAAATAATTTTGCATGTTAAAAGTTTCTGGTCCTAAATGGATTTTAGGTCATATGGGACGATTTATGGATTTTTATTGTTCATTTTATATATTATTGGCATTAAAATGTGATTTTATGAGAAAAATGTCATTTTTGGACCAAAATAGCTAAACTTCGAATTTTTCAGTGTTTTTTGGATTTGTTTTCACATATATTATCTACTGATGTCATGTTAAATCTCGTGAATAACTAAGTTATTTTGCATGAAATATGGATTTTATAAGCTTAAATCTAATTTAAAGGGTTTATTAGGTTAATATGAGTTAAATTTTTAATATGGTCATGAAAATTTTATATATTGTCACATGCATTTTTACTCAGTGTGCGTAAAAATCTTAGACGTATTGTACTTCTTATGCATGATTTATGAATTTTTGAGTAAAAATTCCATAAATAGTGACTTAAATTAGACTATAATGCTAAAACATATTTCATGACAATAGAAAAACATCATATGTTGCACTTTATCCCACATTTCAGATCTAAAAGTGAAAAGTTGATAAAAATTATATTTCTCATATTTTAATTGTCATGGTTGTTAAAACCGATAAACCGCAACGATGTCTTTCTCGAAACATTTTCGAAATTTTTAACCTAAGTTTTGAATATTATGAGTGTCATGGTATTTTTCCAGAATGTTCATGAGTTTGAATTTCAAATTTTGAAATTATTTGGAATTATTATAATTTTATTTGGAGTTTATAGTTTAATATTGTATTTTTCCGGTCAATAATGAACAATACTTAGAAATCAAGTTGAGTTATTGTCAAAATATTAGTGAAGACTAAGTTTTGAGTCCTAAGAAGGTTAGGGTAATTAACTTGAACATAAATATGGATTTATGAGACATTTTGTGATTTTAACAAGCTTATAATCACGTAAATCCATAAAAACCAATAAAATATGCGATATTGGCTCTTAAAAGGCGATTTAGCATAAAATTAAGCATGTTCATACATATGATAATGCTGCATTTTATTTATGATTGTCATATTTTTATTTTATATAATTTTGAATTATGTAATTTTACTTAGTATGGCCTTAGTTTTTAATTGGTATTACCCGAAATGTATGAGAATATCGATTCGGTTGTAATTATTGTGATCTCGTATCACCGTTTTGTAATTTAATAGATTTATTTTTATTACAAATGTATAATAGAAAATTATGTAATTTTTATTTATTATTTGTAATTTCCCGGAGTTTCCATGAAGACGGTGTTACCTTGAGATGCGTGCCAAGACCGAAGTTCAAGGGACCAAAGGAGTTGGTTTCCGAATTTGTAATAGTTTATTAGATTTACTATTTTTAGGAAGGCCATACTAGGAATTTTTTTTTATGCTTAGCATTTTCTTTATATGTTTGCATGCATCGCTAAATCGCCATTATTAAACATGCATTTTATTTAATCGAGTCATCGATCGTGTCAATTATAATTATCGTAGTTCACCGCTTTAGTTCACTTAAAACGTGATAGATAATAAATTGACATGACCTCTCGCTAAATTAATAATTAAGATATAGCCTTACCAAATAGTAGAACCCATGAAGTACCAATTTCATAAGGGAGTTAAGCCGGCTTCACCGTAATACAAACCTTGTTACGTTGGGGAAGTGGGGTAGTAAAATGTTATTACATCGAAATTTGGATTGACCTCAACGGAAGTATTCGTGACCGTAGTCGCATGTGTTCCGGGCTAAAGATAAATATTAGAGTAATTTTATCGACCGAGAGTTCTAGAAGTGGAATCGATTAAAGAATTAATCCACCGAATTATATTGATAAGGGATGAATCGGCTCACCGTGCCCGAATTAATATGAATTTGGATCTCGAGATCATTTATAATAGTTGGGTAGAGGTCACTATATAAATGTTTAAAATTTGTTTAAAAGTGTTTGCAAATTTTATTAGATGACAAATGTTAATATTTCTTTTACCTCCATTTGTAGTTGATTTATATCACAATGGATCCATCACAAGCAACAACACCAATTACCATTGAGTCTTGTCACAAATTATTTGACGAAATTTGCTCCAACAACCAACTCGATACTACTAGAGAACTTCGTTTTGGGATCAGTTCTGATGGAAACCTCAATTTCATCACTTCCTCCATACCTCTTACTATAACTAGGCCTTGTGTAAATGCGTCTCGGGTAGACCATGTCACTAAGTCTATGAAATCCCTTTCTTTGGAAGAGAGGGATGCCGAAGTAAGTGGGAGTTCTAGCAAGAAAGTTCTTGCTACAAAAGGGAAATGGTTCAAGAGGAAGGGAAGAAAAGAGAGAAAATTCAACGATGGGGCTAGTGGGACTAGTAGAAGAGCCAAAGTTGATGATGAATGCCATTATTGTCATGGCATGGGACATTGGATGAGAAATTGCCCTATATATTTGGGAAATATAAGGGATGGACTTGTCATTCCACTTGGTAAAATTCCTTCTGAAATTTATGTTATTGATGTAAATTTCACTTCCACCACAACATGGGTACTAGATACTGGCTGTGGTTCTCACCTTTGTAATCATTTACAGGGGCTAAGAAACGTGGAAAGGCTGAGCAAAGGCGATGTTGATCTCCGACTTGGGAATGGAGCTAGGGTAGCGGCCGCGTCCAAGGGTACTTGTGTACTTGTTCTACCGAATGGATTTGAATTGTATTTGCATAATTGTTTTTATGTACCTACTCTATCTAAGAACATCATTTCAATTGCTATGTTAGACATAGAAGGTTTTAATTTTGCCATTAAAAACAATTGTTGTACTATTTCTAGAAATGACTTGGTTATAGGTCGGGGATCATCTATTAATGGCATTTATGTTCTAGAGACATCAAATCCAAGAAAAGACATCATACAATCAAAGAAACTCAAGTCAAGTGATCGGAATGAATCGTATATTTGGCATTCTCGATTGGGTCATATCAATGAGAATCGCATTAAAAGATTAGTTTCCACTAATGTTATTAAACCATTCGATTTTCAATCATATGGTGTATGCGAATCTTGTCTCCTAGGTAAAATGACTCGTAACCCTTTTAGTGGTAAAGGGACTCGAGCTAGTGAACTATTGAGACTTATACACACCGATGTATGTGGACCAATGACTATCACCGCTACGGGAAACTATGACTACTTTATAACCTTCACTGATGGTTTAAGTAGATATGGGTATATCTACTTAATGAAGTATATGAGTGAAGCTTTTGAGAAATTTAAAGAATTTCAAAATGAAGTAGAAAACCAATTGAACAAAAGGATAAAGGCACTACTATCCGATCGTGGTGGAGAATATCTAAGTAATGAATTTGATTCACACTTGAAAGATTGTGGCATTGTGTCACAACTCACTCCACCGGGTACACCACGACTTAATGGTGTTGCCGAAAGGAGAAACCGAACCCTACTAGATATGGTTCGATCCATGATGAGTCAAACCGAGTTACCCGACTCGTTTTGGGGATTTGCAATCCAAACTGCAATTAAATATTTGAATAATAGTCCAACAAAGGCAACCGAAAAGACTCCATATGAGATGTGGAAGGGAAAGGTCCCTAATATATCCTATATGAAGATTTGGGGATGTAATGCTTACGTCAAGGTAAAAACCAACAACAAGCTTGCCCCACGATCTGAAAAATGTATCTTTGTAGGTTACCCCATTACCTCCCGAGGATATCACTTCTACAAACCTCAAGAAAACAAAGTGTTTGTGTCTAGTGAGGCTGTCTTTTTAGAAAACGAGTTTATTTCTAATAGACATAGTGGGAAAATTTTTGAACTTGATGAAGTTCAAGAGCCACAAACCGAAGTAGAGACGCAAGAAGATGTTCCTTCGTCGTCTAATCATGTTGTTAATCCACAACTAAGGAGGTCAGGTCGAATTTCAAGACATCCTGATAGATACGTTGGACTTATCCAAGAGGATGGAAGTCTTGATGTGTTACTTCTTGAAAGGGACGAACCGACCACCTACAAAGCTGCAATCTCTAGTCCAAATTCAGCTTTATGGCTTGAAGCCATGGAATCCGAAATTAGTTCTATGCATGAAAATCAAGTTTGGAACTTGGTAGATTTGCTTGAAGGGGTGAGACCTCTTCAGTGTAAATGGATCTTCAAAGTAAAGAATGGCATAGAAGGACATGATGATGTCTACAAAGCTAGGTTAGTTGCAAAGGGTTTTACCCAAGTTCAGGGTCTTCATTATGATGAAACCTTTGCACCTGTAGCCATGCTAAGATCCATTCGGATATTGTTAGCGATTGCCGCATTTCATGACTATGAAATTTGGCAAATGGATGTAAAAACCGCTTTTCTAAATGGGCACTTAGAAGAGGGGGTGTACATGATGCAACCTGAAGGTTTTATAGATCTCAAAAATCCTAACAAGGTGTGCAAGCTTAAGAGATCCATTTATGGTCTTAAGCAAGCATCTAGAAGCGGGAATCATCGATTCAATCATGTTATAAGAGAAAATGGTTTTACTCGAAGCGTTGAGGAACCATGTTTATACATAAAGTTCAGTGGGAGCAATGTTGTGTTCCTAATATTGTATGTGGATGACATACTACTCATTGGAAATGACATTCCAATGTTGTCCTCCGTCAAGGAGTATTTGGAAAGTCATTTCCAAATGAAGGATTTAGGAGAAGCACAACGCATACTTGGTATCCGGATCTATAGAGATAGAACCAAAAGGATATTGGCATTAAGTCAAGAATCTTACATTGACAAGATTCTTCGACACTTCAGCATGGATAAGTCTAAGAGAGGCTTAATTCCTATGGGTAGTGGAATCTTTTTGAGCAAGTCTCAATCTCCTTCCGAACCCGAAGATGTTGAGCGCATGAAATTGATTCCCTATGCTTCCGCTATTGGATCAATCATGTATGCCATGATATGCACTTGTCCAGATGTCTCATATGCTCTAAGTATGACAAGTAGATTTCAAAAGAATCCAGGTCAGGGTCACTGGATAGCTGTAAAGAATATCCTTAAGTACTTGCGAAGGACTAAGGATTATGTCTTAGTGTTTGGAGGAGACTCCGAGTTGTGTGTTAAGGGTTACACAGACTCGAGCTTTCAAACAGATAGAGATGACATGAAATCACAAGCTGGTTTTGTATTTATGCTCAATGGTGGAGCCGTCAGCTGGAGAAGCTTCAAGGAAGCTGTGATTGCGGATTCTACCACGGAGGCTGAGTACGTTGCAGCATCAGAAGCTGCCAAGGAAGCTGTATGGATTAGACAATTCATGGAAGGGCTAAGAGTAGTTCCTACCACCAAGGATCCCATTACTCTCTATTGTGACAACAATGGAACCATCTTCCAAGCTAGAGAACCAAAGTCTAGTAATAAATCTAGACATGTGCTAAGAAAGTTTCATATCATTAGAGATTTTATTGAAAGAAAGGAAATTGCGATTTACAAGGTTGGGACGGATGATAACTTAGCTGATCCGCTCACCAAGCCTTTATCGCAGGCGAAACATGATGGACATGTTGCATCCATGGGGCTTAAACGTATGCCCAGTTTGTACTAGACTATTTGATATGAAATAAAATGTTGTTTTATTTGTTCATATAGAATAATCGCATTTGTCTTTTAATTTTAATTTGAATTTTATTACTTTGTGATAACTAAATGGGTTGTTGAGACAATGTTGAACCCCATTAAAGTGAACTAGATTGACATAGTAATAGCCCATAGTTACTTACATGAGATGACGTCTCGAAGTAACTAGAGTGTGATGCGGTTGATGACAAGTTCAAATGTCATAGAGTCATAAGAGATGACTAGCCGATCACATAGGCAGACTGTGGGGACACTCTGTCGGGCTTATGACCGCTTATAGAGTTCTGGTATTTTTATAGCATGGTCGTGGCGAGAGCTACTATGGTATTCTTATCAGTCAATTCTTTGACTAATGACTGTTCGTCTGAGATGGCACAGTTTCAGAGTGACTTTGATTTATGTTCGGCGGCCTTTGTAATTGTGGTCTAATGGGCATATTTTGGGTCATGATGAGTTGTGGCTAATCGATGGGAAGAGTACAATAAGAATTGTCCATCCCCGTCAGGGTTATCTTATATCTCAAGGCCACTCGAGGAGCAATGAACTGGAAATGCGTGGCCATGCTCGGAAGCTATCTACGGTAGATAACTCCGGTCAGACAGTTGTTCCCCAGATCGAGGAAACCACTCAAGATATGATCAAATGCAAGTACGACCTGCAAGACACCTTGCATTGAGTGGGAGATAGTAATAGGACAAGAGAATTGGTGACGCACACTTGTCGCGGACAAGTGGGAGATTGTTGGAGTATGTGTCCTCGACAATAATGCGATCACATGTTTAAATCTCATATCAAGAATACATAAAGGAATGTAACTTTTTATTGTCAACTAATCCACAATAATCGGTAATGATTGGCTGACTAGAGTTTGACATTACTGTCGTGGGACGGTGGTGATCAGTTGATCCCTTAAGGTCATACCTCTAGGGAAACATTCTTAATTGATTAATTGATTAATTGTATGATGATACAAGTTAATTAATTCCTTAAATTGAACAAATGATTTTGTGAGTGATAATACGTATCTTATTGTAATTTGATTAAATAAGATTCGTGTTAAGTAATTAAATTGTTTTATTACTTAAGGTTTATTTGCTATTTATGAAACAATTAAAATAAGAATGAATTGGTTATTATAAATACAAGTAGTTGTGATTTATAATTAAATAACCCATTTTAAGTTATGGTAATTGTGAATTACTAGTTAAGTTTGTATGTGATTTATTTTGTTTATATAATGATTTTTAATTTGTTAAAAATGCATTATTTAAATGATATGTCTAGTAACATGTCCAATTTATCACACAATACAATTCTACAAATTGACAAAGTTAAAATGGATCCATTTTACATATGTAAACCGTGTAAATGGAAGAGGATGGATTATTTGTGCCTAAATTAGTTTAATTAGTGGGTAACATGATAATTACCTACTAATAGGGTTGCATACCTATTGTTCTTGTGAAGAGCAACTTCAAAAGCTATTGGGCACTCTTCCCCTCTAACCACCCGGTCACCCTAAAGGAAAAGGGAGAGTTTTTTTCTTCTTATTTTTTACTCTAATTCATTCTAATACTTCACTACTTGGGTATTGAATTATCTCACTACTTTTGTTGTTGAACAAAATTTATAAGAACTCACATAAATCATCTAATATTCTTCTATCTATACTAGAAGTAGTATAAACATAATATTAGTAATTTTAAGGGCACAAATGTTAATTCTAGTAATCAAATTAATATTTGTATTAAGGAGGTTTTCTTGGTACAATTCTTGAGGAGAGATTCTAAATTGAATCTTGTTCATCCATTTGGAAAGCTCAAGAACTAAGTAAGGTAGGAGACCTTACTAGTGCCCTAATAGCCGAAAATACATTTGTAAAGGACCGATTTTCTTCACTCTTGTATTTTGTTTTGCATGCATAAGATCCTTAAGTTTTTATGACTAAAACTTTAATCTAAAATATGTGATATGTAAAATATGATTTCCTACACCTCCGGGAGGAGGGTTACTAGGAGGAGGCGGGCTCCTCGACTGACCAGACAAACGTTACAGAACGTCACTAAGGTCGTTGAGATACCTCCTATCCGTCACGGTTAGTCCCGTGGTCATAAGAGACGGAGGGCGGAGACGGTTGAGGATGACGTTCACGTCGTGGGTTGGGTGGTGTGGACATGGTCCACCTGCAAGCCCACTTCGATCTGTGGACATACAACGGTCTTTTTGAAAGCCACGCTCGGCGGCGTAAAAATGCCTTCGACCGGATCGTTTTAGATCGGTCGGTTTCGTCTCGGTAAGGGTCTCGAAACGATTACAGATGTTCGGAGTTGCCACCAAGCATTTGTGGGATGCTTGGAACCCGTTCGAATTCCACTTTATACCTCGGTCAAGTCGAAGCACAAAGCAACGTTTTGACATAGGTACTAAAGATAAGGAAATCGTCCCTCTTTAGCATCCTATCTCTAGAATGACTCTCGTACGCCCTGGATAAGGTCGTCCACTATCCAAAGTTTCTGAGTAAGAGGTGAAGGTACGTATTGGGAAGCCCTTTAATCAGACACCCAATCCCGCCCGCGTTTAGCGGCCTCTACTGATCGATCTTGGTTGGTTGAATGCAAAATTTGATAAAACGGTTTAAATGCATGAATGCACATCCAATAATTTAAACATAACATGTGAGAGCTTTCTAAGTCGGTTGATTTAATCCAAGTATCAAGTATAAGATGTCGAGTTGGATTAATGATTGATTTGCATGCAAGACGGAAATTAAACATCCATTTACCGTATTAGGTTTAGGGTGCATAACTTGATCCATTTGTCTTAGTAAGGCATTTTGCAAATATGGTTTTGAATAATTGAATAGTCATCTGATCCGTCCTATATCTGGGTCAACCGGAGTCGGGATCGTCTTAGACTAATGATGGAAGGGAACAGGCCCTGTACCAGACGGCTATAAGAGGCGCGAGCCAGCCGGCGGTGTAAGGGGCCTCCCTCTGGTTTTAAAAATGAGAAAGAAAAGGCCTGCTTGAGGCGCTGGTTAGCCAACGGTTGTATGTCGTGTTCTGACTGTTTAGAAAACGTTATAAAACGTGTTAAAAATGGTTTTTGAACCCGGTTTGATTTTGAAAGGGTCGTTTAGACCGCGTTTGTCGATTTGAAGAACTAGACTCGAATAATCATCATTATTTGATAATATTCGGTGTCGGGTTCGGTTTGACAAGCTTGACATGAATAGTTTTGAAAATGATTATGGACTAATTGTTTTAAGTCCATTTTGAATGTAATTAGTCGGTACTCATCATCATACCCGGGTTAAAATCCGGCATGGTATGTAGAACCAAGGATGATTTCGTGTTGGTGACTAATATGTTTGTTTGAAAAATGTAAAGAAATGAAATAAAAGGCTTTAAAATACCTCTTAAATGTCATTAACCAAATATTATCACCGAAACACGGATTTAACCGTCATGGTATGAAGAGCCAAGGGTGAAAAATGCTTTATGGTTAAAACATGTGAAATGAAACAAAAGGTTTCGAAAATACTTGAAATGGTAAAAACCGATTACAAATATGAAAATGGATTAAGGGAAATGACGAGAACAAACAAGGTTGATCTCTGGTCTGAGCACCCCATTTAGGCGCGAGCCTGTTGCCGACCTAAGGGGCTTCTGCCTCAGACCAAAAATCAGTTTTGGCTCGTTTATTCCATGTTTCGGTTCATGTTATGCATGTTTTAGCATGTTAAAGTCATGAAACAAATGAAAACATAATAAAAGAGGATTTTTACACCCTCATACTTACATGTTTGGTTATGGCGAGTGACCGACGTAAGTGTAATAACTCGTTTGATCGGAAAAAACTCGGTTTAAAACCGTTTTGGTAAGTAAAAGAGTGTTTTAAGAGTTTAGTGATGGTGTAGTGGTCAAAGTGGTCGGACAAGTGATTTAATGCACGATGACGATACCAAACAATGTGTAAGGCTTATATTTACGATCGGTAGGTCGTAAATACACGTCGGGTTGTGACTTAAGAAGTCGAGTCGAGAATTTTAAGGGAGAAAAGAAGGGGGCGGACACTCGCGTAAGTCTCAAATGGGTGGCATTTGAGGGGTATTTATAGGAGAATGAGTGGTTGTGTGAGTTTTGAGCGACGTGGCCACCTGGGCTACTCAAAGAGGCGCGAGCCACGTCGCGGCACTTCGAGTTGTGTTGTCACTATCACAACAAACGCAATCATGATTTGTTCTATCCTAGGTTTTGTAGTCACATGTTTGGTACTTGACCAACATGAATCCGGGAAAACTTAGCATAGAAGGCTTGAAGATATTTTGTTTTTGTGGTTGACTCGGTTTGACTCGTTGTTGGAGTCGGGATTTGAATTTTCGAGTCGGTTTTTGGTCCGGTGTCGGTTTTGACTCTAGTTAGTGTCATCGCGACCCCGTCGTCGTGTATTAAACACTCCAGGTATTTTTGAAATGTTTTGAAATGTTTTGTTTTCGAAATCATTTTAATTTTTCCGACGTAAAGTTTTACACAAACTGTCGATCAAACGCTGCGATCCCAAAACATGTTGCAGTCCGATAATCATCGGGTGTTTGTTGGAGTCTCAGCAGATACTGGGTATCTACAGAGCCCCCACTTTGACTGAGGCTTGGACAGGCGAAAGTCAAGTAGAGTCCCAGTCAATCGAAGATTACAACCTGAAGACCCAAGCGACGTCGAGGCGGCTCGAAAGGATTCGGGCCAAGGACCTGCCGTCGGGAAGGGCGACGCCAAGGCGACTCGAGGGTACGAGTCAAGGACCTGTCGTCGGGAACAGTTTAGAGTCTATCGACTGTTCGTGCGGGTCGTTTAAAGTCCGTTAGACTACGTACAAAGGCTCGCCAGCCATAGGAAGGAGTCATACCTGAGGCATCTTCGGATATGTCCTTGCATGGTTGCGGATAAATGCTCGCCAGCTGTGGTGCGTACGTGAGGAGGGCTCGCCAGCCGCGATGCGTTGTAAGGCTCGCCAGCCGAGACAAGGAAATGTACCCGAGGCATCTTCGGGATGTGTCCTTGGAAGGGTGCGGACAAAGGCTCGCCAGCCATGGTGCGTATGTGAGGAGGGCTCGCCAGCCGCGATGCGTTGTAAGGCTCGCCAGCCTAGACAAGGAAATGTACCCGAGGCATCTTCGGGATGTGTCCTTGGAAGGGTGCGGACAAAGGCACGCCAGCCATGGTGCGTATGTGAGGAGGGCTCGCCAGCCGCGATGCGTTGTAAGGCTCGCCAGCCGAGACAAGGAAATGTACCCGAGGCATCTTCGAGATGTGTCCTTGGAAGGGTGCGGACAAAGGCTCGCCAACCATGGGTATGGTCGGTTAATGGACCATGGGAGTAGCCGCGTCAAATGGGCTTGTTTTGAAAGTAGCGAACTCGTGATGTCGCTGGGAAAATAGCGAGTATGTGTTCTCACTATCACTGTTTTTGGAATGAGCGGGTTCCGCGAGGAAGCCCCCTGCTGGTATTTGAAGGAATAGTGAATTTGGAATCTTCACTATTGGTTGAAGTGACGGTTTATGTGCCGTCGTTGACATTTGATGGAAATAGTGAATTTGGAATCTTCACTATTAATTGAAGTGACGGTTTATGTGCCGCCGTTGACATTTGATGGAAATTTTGAATTTGGAATCTTCACTATTAATTGAAGTGACGGTTTATGTGCCGCCGTTGACATTTGGTGGAAATAGTGAATTTGGAATCTTCACTATTGATCGGAGTGACGGTTTATGTGCCGCCGTTGCTTGAAGTTTGGAGAAATAGAGGTTTTTGAATTTTCGCTATTATTTTGGAAGTTGGCGGTTTTGATCGCCGTTTGCTTGAAATTTTTGAAAATAGCGAATTTGAATTTTCACTATTTGTTTTTTTTTTGTTTTCGAGGAAATGACGACATTCAATATCGTCCACGAAAATCCGAATTTGTTGTGTGGAAATTGGGCCAAAGCCCAAATTTCGCTGAAAAAGAAAAGGGGAGGCCTGGTTTAGGCGCGAGCCATCTGGCGATATAAGCCGACTTCCCTATTTTCTGTTAAAAAGACGCGAGGTTGAGTTGCGGATGATTATTCATCTTCAACCTCAAAATCTCGCCAAAATCGCTATTAAAGGACCTTCTAGCTTGCTTTCGTCTGTGCCATTGTCAACAAATGTCATCTCAAGGTAAGTATTTCCTCTTGAATCCTTTCAAATTTGTCGATTTTAGCTAGATTGAATTAGAGCGGATTTTACCCTAAAAAATTGAATTGGGCGTTTTTGATTGAGCCAATTTCGAGTTAAATTGTTGTTTGCATTAGGTTAGAAACCTGTTTAGGAGTATAGGGGTGCTTTTAGTTTGCATTTTGGTCCCCGTTCCCGCTAACTAGGTTCGAAAAACGTGAATGAGGCGAGAAACCGTCTCGTTTCACAATGCCAAGTTTATTTGCTTGGGTAGTGGGTCTCACTAGGTTGCATTGTAGTTGGGAAAACCCGTATTTGCCATCTAAGGACCTTCGTTGGATGTTTGGGGGCAAAATTGGATTTTTGCCTTTTGCGACGGTCTTATGTCTGACAAGATAAGCGCCTGTTTGGGCTTGAATTGAGTCAGTTTGCCTTGAAATGGACCTTATTGGTATCTTAGGTGAGCTTGAGGCGTGATAAAATCACGTTTGCCTTTTTGCGGTCGTTTTTGAAATTTTGACCGGTCTGGGCTCAAATTAGCGTATGAATTGCCTTTTTGAACCGTAGAAAATTCCCATTGTGTCGGGAATGTATTTTGGGTTGTTGGCAGACCTTGTGTGGGTCTTGAAATGCCGTTTTTGCGGTTTTGACTCGTCTTTTGCTTGAAAAGAGGGGCGAGTCGTTTTTGTTTGGTTTGTTGTGAATGGTTTGGGGCGGGATTGCCCCTTGTTTTTTTGTATTGCAGGTTGTTTTTGTTTGTTTTTGGGTTTATCCATTTCATGCCGTCGTAATGCCGAAATTTCGGCTGACGTTTTTTTGTTTGTTGTTTTTTTTTTTATCGCAGGGTATTGTTTGGGACCGATGGGGTCCGTTGTCGAGGCTTTGGGGGAGGAAGTCGATCCCGGAGGGAGAGAGTCGACTGTTTTTTGTTACAGGCTTGGTTGTGTTTCTCCATGGCGGCCTTTGTCCGGCCAATGATCGGGTATCGATCGTTGGTCGTCGTCTGTAGAGATCCGGATAGGCGGCTAATATGGCCGGTTTGTCCTTTTCGTCGTAGCTCATGGGAGGATGGCTGATGATTGGGGGTCAGTACCGGAATGGTGCATCGCATCATGGTTCTTGGCCTCCCTATCATCTAAAATCTGCCAGGCACTGTCTTCTTTTTTGTCATAGAGCAGGAGCGGAGAGTTATCGTCATGGTAACCTCCTCTGCTTCCGTTGCTACTCCTCTGTCTCCTGTGTTGCTCCCTTTTCTTTCTGTTTGAGAGGATAAAGATGCTTAGTTCGGTAGGTGGCAGATAGCCCCCAGTTCGTTGTCTTAGGCCAGTGTCTGTATGATAAACGTTTGTTTTAGGCCAGTGTCTGTATGATAGACGTTTGTTTTAGGCCAGTGTCTGTATGATAGACGTTTGTTGATGTATTTTGCGTAAGGCGGTTTGTATATATGTGTTTTTGGATTGTGGTTTGTTTTGTGATTTTGGCTTTTTGGTGTTGTGCTTCGGAGGAGCGCTGTCGGCTGCTGATTCTCCTTTTGCTTTGCACCAGTTCCTGCATCGTTAGTATAGAAAACAGGCAACAGATAGCACATACGCAAAAACGTAAACACGTAGAAGCATTTGATTGAAAACACGTAAAGCATTTGTTTGAAAATCAAAATTAACCAAGATGACTTGAAGTTAAATTTGAAATTTTGAAAATTCTGTGACAAATCGTCACGTTTGGAATTCGAAAGGAATTGATTTGAAAATTTGAGCAATTAACTCGTGTCATGAATTAAATTGCATCGAAAAAAATAAAAACTCAAACCGTAAGGAAAGAATTTTAGGAAAGGATTTTTGCGAGTAAGTTTGGCTTTTGAGGTCAAGACTCGAATTTGTGAGTGCTTGAATTTTTGAGGAAAATTGATGTCGTGTTATCAATTTTCGAATTTGATTTTTGAATTGCGAAAAAGCTAAAAATTTTCGGAATTTCGACTGACATGGAAACGATCCATCGCGGATCGGGGTGACTAGCCCTTCCCCCCTTTAAAAAAAGAAAGAAAAATCCGTATGTTTAAAGCTGCGTCATGGAAACCGTGTCGGATTTCGTAAAACGCGAAAACAAGGAAATGTGAGTGTGAAGAAACACAAAAATTTCCCGGAATCATCCCGAAGAAGCGCGAGGCTCCTGGCGGGAGGTTTGAGGTGTCAGGAGAAAACACATGTTGAAAGAGACAAGTCAACAGCGGGAATCCTGGAGAAGCCTCAAAGAGGCACGAGCAGCCCGGCGATGGAAGCCGGCTCTCCCCTTTTTCTGAAAAAATGCGCTGATCATTTTGTATAAATAGGGACGTTTGCGCTTCATTGTTTCATCATCCGAAATAGAAAAACATCTCTACAAAACCTCTTCTTCTTCCACAAAAATATTTCATGGATGCTTTTGAGAACGCATTGCGACAATGGTGCCGGGATTTGTCGCCTCCCGAGAAGTATCAACTCGATTGCATGGGAGTTGGTCAATTGTTGATGCTTCGTCAAGTCAAGGTACAACCTTCGTTTCTTGAAGCATGTTCTCGGTTTTGGGATTCGAAACATCATGTTTTCGTTTTCCCGAAAGGTGAAATTTGTCCTTTTGCCGAGGAAGTTGGAGTCATTGGTGGGTGGCCGGGTTATGCTCCGGTGCTTCCTCCGACTCGGTTGTGCTACAAGGAGAAATTCTGTTCCATGTTGGGCTTGTCAACAAGCCAAGTCAACTTTCTTCTTGCTCCACATGGTGTGGATATGTTGGCTCTTATCAACATCTTCTCGAATCGGTTAGATGCTAATGTCTCGGAGGTTGCTAGGAGAAGGGCTCTTGCATTTTGCCTTGTCCATGTGTACCTCTTTGTTGATGTCTTGAAGAAGGAGGGGCCAAGATACCATGGTAGCATGACCCTTATCCATGTGATTGAGCAAATGGAGCATGGTAGAGATCCATCATGGTTGGTGCTTGGAGAGATTATCCAAGCTTTGGACAAGGAAGGCTCTTGTGGAGAATCTCCCTCTTTTGGATCGCCAAGGATCCTCCAAGTGTGGCTATTGGAGAGGCTAAGGTATGTAGAGCCTCCTGTTAATCCTTCTTCTTATTCCTTCCGTCACCTTACCATGAGGAAGAAATTGTACCCGGATAGTTTTGCTTCCACCGAGACCTATTGGGCCGCAAGATTGGCGGAGGAGGGGGGTCCTCATATCCGTTGGGTGGTGCCGTGGTGGCACTTGAGGTCCTTCACGGGGTTGCCCGCTTCGGGTGCTAGTCCTCGTTCTTTGATGGTGGTGGGCTTGAAGGTTGTTTCCTTCATTTATCCCGAAAGGCTCATGAAGCAAATGGGGCGTCAACAAAAGGTGCCCGCTCAAGATACTCTTGTCCAAGAGAATGCTTTCCGGAACTCCGAGCTTGTGGAAATCTTTGAAAGGTGGTGGGCCACTCGGCCACTTTGGGAGGTACCAAACCCCGTTGCCACGACATGGGTGACTCCCGCTTATGTCAAGTGGTCACGAGCTCCGTCCTTGGAAGAGAGATCCAAATTTCGTAAGGACGAGGTCGTCGACTTGAAGTACCGAGAGGTTGGCAAGGCCAACCGTGCCTTCTTTGAGGAGTATGTTGATGGAGCTACTCCCGATGTGATGAGACCACCGAAGAGGAGGAGTTCCGGCCCAAAGAATATGGCGGGCCGGGCATTGGCTCGTCTTGGGTCGAACATGGGGTCTTGTGCTAGATCGGAGGCCGTTGCCATCTTAGATCCGTTGAGGATCCGTTCCGAGGAGGAAGTCCATGCTAGGCGGGCCAACAAGAAGAACAAGGGGAAGATGTACCCCGAAGGAAAAGGTAAGGGTAGAATGGAAGAGTGAAGACCTCCATTACCCACTTTATTATTATGTTGTATTATTGTTGTGAGTTTTTATTATGTTGTACTAGCTAGTTATGTGTGTTTTGTGCTAGTTTTATTATGTGAGGTGTGTTAGTTGACACCTTAGCTTTGACAAGCTGTAGACTCGTCGAGCTTTATTTGTTGTTGAAATTGTAATCCCTCCCATTATTAATTAAATAAGAGGATTGCTCGTGTCGAAAATCGTGAACACTTGTTTCTTCCATCCATTTTGTGAAGGTAATTCGATTTGAATCGTCCTAGACAATTGCACTTGGGAAGGTGGTATTTTGTGGAAAGGGAGAAAGGCTTATTTTTGTATTTTTGTGGGGAAAGGGAATGGTTTTCCCTTTTCTCTTTTTGATGGGGATGTTTTTTTTTTGTGGGGATGGTTGTATCCTTCTTGTGTAAGAAAGGACTGCCTACGTATCCACCTGAAGAGGTGAAATCAAACCATGATCGTAGTTCGAAATGTTTTGTGAATGTGAATTGGGTTTTGTGGTTGTATCCCTCAGGCAGAAGAGGGACTGCCTACGTATTCACCTGAAGAGGTGAAATCAAACCATGCTCGTAGTTCAGGGGGTTTGTTTTTGTAGTGCAAATGGACGTTGCCTTTGACGGATCAAAGGACATTGGAAACGGGCAAGGTGCCGCAGCTTAGACTCGATAAAACATGCAATTTCAAATCAGAACGTATTGAGGAACTTGACTTGAAAAGGGTTGAGGTGGTTGCTAGTTGCAAAACTAGGCTAGGTTGTTGATTGATAGGATTCAAGGGTAGTATTTCTTGAGTTGGTCTAGGTTGGTCGGGTTTGTAAAGTCCTCCCCGTCTAGGTCACTCAGTCTCACTGCGCCCCCCGAAAGTATTTTCTTGACCAGGTATGGCCCGGCCCAGTTGGGTTTGAATTTTCCCCTCGGATCGACGGGTAATGGTGCTTGAACTGACTTGAGGACCAAGTCGCCCTCTTGGATGTTTCTGGGTTTAACCTTCTTGTTGAATGTCCGTTGTATACGTCGTTGGTATAGCTGGACATTGTGCAAGGCGTTGAGTCGCCGTTCGTCTAGAAGAGTGAGCTATTCGTACCTTCGACGGGTCCATTCCGCCTCAGGGACTTGACTCTCCAGTAGGATGCATAGAGATGGGACCTCTAACTCTACCGGTTGAACTGCCTCCATACCGTATGCTAGGTAGAAGGGTGTGGCGCCTGTCGGTGTTCGAATGGAGGTTCGGTATCCCCAGAGTGCGAATGGGAGTTTGCTCGGCCAATCGCGGTAGTTGTCTTGCATTTTCTTGATAATGGTAACAAGAGTTTTGTTCGCTGCCTCCACCGCTCCGTTGGTTTGGGGACGGTAGGGGGATGATCGATGTCGTTTGATCTTGTATTTGTCCAGCAAAGCCTGAGTTTCCGCCCGGAAGTGAGAGCCTTGATCGCTGATGATTTCATGGGGTACCCCATATTGGCAGATGATGTTGTTTTGAATGAACTTGGCCACTTGTTTGGCGGTCAAGACTGCATATGACTGCGCTTCCACCCATTTGGTGAAGTAGTCGATGGCGACGAGGACAAAGCAATGCCCCTTGGTGCCTACCGGGTTGACTTTCCCGATGATGTCGATGCCCCAGGTTGAGAATGGCCAGGGTGATGTCATGGTGTATAAAAGGGATGGTGGTATGTGTTGTATATTGGCGAAGATTTGGCAATTGAGGCAATGTTTGACGTAGTTACGGCAATCGGCTTCCATGGTTGTCCAGTAGTAACCTAGCCGCATGATTTTCCGTGTAAGCATCATTGCACTCATGTGAGGGCCACATTCTCCGTCGTGAACCTTTCCCATGACTTTTTTGGCTTTGTGATGGTCAATGCAAAGGAGGAGAATTCCTTGGGGTGTTCTTTTGTAGAGTTGATTTTGGTTTACCACGAATTGTGATGCAAGTAAACGGATGGCTCTCTGTTCTCTTTGGTCAGAGTTGGGAGGGAATTCGTTTTTGGTTTTGTAATTGAGGATGGCTTGGTACCAAGGTTCATCGTGGCTTTCCTCGTCCTCGATAATGGCACAAATGTGAGCTGGCTCGCTCCGTCTCTCGACACATAGGGGCATCGATGTCATGTCGTCAGGTATGTTGACGAGTGCGGCAAGTTTTGCCAGGGCATCAGCAAATTGATTTTCCTCTCGCGGCAAGTGGAAGTAGTCGACTTGGTCGAAGAACTCGGCCTCTTGATTGATCTTTGCTCGGTAGGGAGCTAAGGCGTCGTCGGATCGATTTTCCATGATCCGGATACCTGATTTATGATGAGTGAGGAATCGCCATGGACCCTCAATCTCTTGATGCCAAGTGTGATGGCTGCTTGTAAGCCGATGAGACATGCTTCATATTCAGCGGCATTGTTGGTGACGGCGAAGTCTAGCTTGACCGAGATCGGAACATGTTCTCCCTCTGGTGAAATTAGAAGGATTCCTACCCCGAAGCCTCTCAGATTAGATGCACCATCGAAGTATAGGTCCCAAGCGTCGGAGTCGGCACAAAGGATGTCTTCGTCAGGAAGTGACCATGTGTCGGTCGTTGGATCCTCATTGACGGGATTTTCTGCTAGGAAATCGGCAACTGCTCTTCCCTTGATAACCTTGAGAGGTACAAATTCGAGATCAAATTCAGACATCATGAGTGTCCATCTAGACAGCCTTCCGTTTAGTACGGGTTTTTCGAAGATTTATTTGACCGGGTCCATCTTGGAGTAGATGTGGACCGAGTAGTTGAGCATGTAATGCCACAGCTTCTTTGTTGACCATACTAGGGCAAGGCATGTCTTTTCCAGTTGGGTATACCTCGTCTCGTACTCAATGAACTTTTTGCTGATGTAGTAGATGGCTCGCTCCTCGTTGCCAACTGTTTGTGCTAGCATTGCTCCCATGGTCTGTGTCGATGTGATCAGTACATGGATAGAGGAATCCCCGGTTGAGGTGGCATGAGGACAGGAGGTTTGGATAGGATTTCCTTTATCCTGTCGAAGGCTTTCTGGCAGTCGTCGTCCTAATCGGTGTGATCGGAGGCACGAAGCTTCTTGAATATTGGTTCACAAATCATAGTGAGTTTGGCAATGAACCGACTGATGTATTGGACCTGACCGAGAAATCCCCGAATCTCCTTCTCGTTCTTAGGCCGAGGCATTTGTTGAAGGGCTTTGATTTTGGTTGGATCAATCTCAATGCCTCTTTTGCTGACGACATGTCCCAAGAGTTTTCCGGAGGTGACCCCGAATGCACACTTCTGAGGATTTAGTCTCATGTTATATTTTCGCAGACGAGCGAAGAATTTCCGGAGGGCGCTGATGTGGCCGTCCCGTTCTTTCGATTTGACGATCATGTCATCGACATATACCTCTACCTCCTTGTGCATCATATCATGTAGGAGAGTGGTAGCGGTTCTTTGATAGGTTGCCCCGACGTTGATGAGGCCGAAAGGCATGACCGTGTAGCAGTATGTACCCCACTATGTGGTGAACGCAGTTTTGTGCATGTCTTCTTCAGCCATCTTAATCTGGTTGTACCCGGCATACCCGTCCATGAATGATAGGAGAGCATGCTCGGCGGTGTTGTCTACCAGAATGCCAACATGTGGCAAAGGGAAGTCGTCCTTTGGACTCGCCTTGTTCAGATCCCTGAAGTCGACGCAAACCCGAATTCTCCCGTCTTTCTTTGGTACCGGCACAATGTTGGCCACCCAGTCAGAGTATTCAAACACTTTGATGAACCCAGCCTTGAACTGTTTATCCACTTCTTCCTTGATTTTTAGGGCCTATTCAGGACGCATCCGGCGTAGCTTCTGTTTCACAGGCTTAGCCCCAGGTTTAATGGGTATCCGGTGCTCTGCAATTTCTCTGTCAATCCCAGGCATGTCTCTGTAAGACCAGGCGAATACGTCCTTGTATTCGTGGAGGAGGTCAATGAACTGTTGCTTTCCGAGGGGTCCAGGGTTGTCCCTATCCTAAGTTCTTGAGGTGTATTGTCGGTTCCTACGTTAATAGGCTTGGTTTCCTCAATGATGGGGGTTCTGGTTTCCCGCTTGTCAAGTTCTTTGGCTAAGTGAGATGGGTAGTCACTCAAGTCAAATTCCTCATAATCATTCCGAATCGCATTGCAGTTAAATTGAGACAAGTCATAAGCAAATTTAGCGTTCATTAAGTTGACACGAGCGAAAAGCTCGGAAAGGACATACATCTCGTGGTCAGTCAGAGGCGACACGACAGAAGAAGTGGCCCCTGGAACAGGCTCCAGGTCGTCACCTTTCATTGGAGTGGGGGTGACCTTAATAGACTCAGCCTCTGAATCAACCACGACTTTGTGATAAAACAGTGGGAAAGGGACCTTGACTAGGACATCTGGAGTGTTAGGAGCTATAACAGACTCTGACTCCGACTCTGACTCAGACTCAGATCCTTCATCACTTCCCTCCTTGAACACAGGGCCTTCTCCAGTTGTTATCTTGAGAATGCGGCCTTGGCGATCGGTCCACTTGATGGTTTTCCTCCAGCCCTGGGTAGCTTTCTCCGGGTCAGTATCGGAGAACAAGGCGGTTGGATCAAACTGATTGTCTTTCAGGGCGATGTTGATGATGTCCTCATAGTCGAGGCGTTTGATGTTATCTTCCCCAAAGAGTAGTGTGACAGCTTGTCCGTCAAGGCATGGTGACGGTTTGGACTCGCTTGATGCAACTTGATGTTGTCGGGAATAAAGTAGCGATCTGGAAGACTTCCACTCCCGGTATCTAGCCCCAGCCACGAGTCATAGATTGGCTCCGGAAAGCCGTGGTAGAGTTCAGACTCTCCCTCAGGGACGAAGTATCCGTTGAGGGTTAGGTGGTATGGACGGAGGATGACTCCGTGCTTCTTGCGTTTTCGGACTAGGAGGTTCATCTCCTGGATATCCTCATTGGTAGGTTCGTATCCCAGCCCAAAGGGAATGTTGGGGACCTTAGCCTATTTTAAGGGAGGCAATGGGTCCTTTAGTGGATTGAGCGGCAAACCCGGAAAATAACCCTGACGCATCATGATACGGTTGATCGTGAGGTTGGCGAACGGGTCACACTCAGAGGTTGTCAGTTCATCAGTTATGGCGTTCACGGCTTGGAAACCCCACATTTCATTGTCGTCCTCCTCAATGGCTTGGGAGGCTACCCCTCTTCTCATGATTACTTTGATTGGGGAAGCGGGGATCGTGATCTTTTTCCCGTTGAAGGGGACCCTGATCTTTTGGTGGAGCGTTGATGTGACCGCCTTGGTGGCGTGAATCCAGGGACGTCCCAGGAGCATGTTGAAGGATGCGTCGATGTCGACCACTTGAAAACTGGTTTGTCTTTCTAAGGGGCCGGTTGCGACGGTCAAAGTTACTAGCCCACCGACCTTGCGACGAGTGCCGTCATAGGCGCGTACTCCTTGATTCGTTGGGATTAAATCAGATTCCTTAATACCCAGCCTGTGGGCAGTTTTGAGAGGAATGACATTCACGGCGGAACCGTCATCCACGAGGACCATTGGTATATTCTTTTGGAGGCATTGTACGGTGATGTATAGGGCCAGGTTATGATTGGCTCTGAACAGGGGGATATCCTCGTCGGAGAAGACGACCGGGTTGCTCAGATCAGGGGCGTCTCTCGTCATGTGTGCCACTATTTCTTCTGGGGAAGAGGTGGAGGGCACGGTTAATTTTCCCAAGGCCTGCAGCAAGGCCTGTCGATGCTCAAAAGACGTTGCGATCACTTGCCAAATTGAGATTTCGGCCTTTGCTTTCTGGAGCTGCTTCAGGATTGAGTTCTCGGGAGCCTTTGGTTGAGCGTCCACCTCTGGGACGATTTGGTCATTCGTTGTTGGAACGACCGTTGGGTTGCTCGGATTTTAATAGGGGCGTCCGGACCGAGTGAGATGTCCGATTTCCTTCGTCCGCTTTTCCTTCCCCGGGATGACATAGACATCCTCAACATCATCCCGCCATATGCCGTTGATTTCAGGGTCTCGAGGATACCTTGGAGGGGTATTCCTCGGTGGGTAGTTCTTGTGGGGGATATTTTTGTAAGGGCGATTTTTGTGAGGGTAGTTATTTTGAGGGTAATTCTCGTGAAGGTGGTTATTTTGAAGGTGATTTTCGTGGGGTCTATGCCAGAATGGTCGCGGGAGCAATCCATCTTGGGGTGGGTAGTTTTGAATGCTTGGGGAAATCTCCCTCGGACGCGGTGTGGGTGGATTGAAGATGAGTCGACGGTAGGCGTCGTCGAGTCGGGTGATTCTTTCAGAGAGGCTGGCTATGGCCTCTTCAACTTGTTGAAACATAGTGAGCATAGTGGCAGCACTAAACACAAACACTCCGCCTGAAGGATCCTTTTCCAGAACATTCACCTCGTCGTCAATTGGCAAGATGAGATGAGAGCAGTCTAGGGTCGGCTCATCGTCAGAGATGGCGTGAATTCCCAGAGGATTCGTCTTGTTGTTTGGCTTAGTTGGTGGGGGTATAGGCAAATCTCCCTTCTCAATCATGTCTTGAATGAGGTGCTTGAGTTTGAAGCAATTTTCGGTATCATGCCCTTTCCCTCGATGATATTGGCAGTAGGCGTTGGGGTTCCAAAATCGGGATTTCTTGGCGTCGGCTGGGTCTGGGGTGGGCCCGATCGATTGTAGCTTCCCTTGGTCCATGAGCCTTTTCAAGGCACTTGTATAAGTTGACCCTATGTTGGTGAACACTCTCTGGGGGCGTTCGCTTTTCTTGCGATGGTTCGACGAGGTTAACCTCATCAATCTTGTTTGTCCGACCGTAAGGGCGAGATCCGGTTGAGGTGGATCCTTGATAACCCCCCCGCCAGGTGGTCTTTGCTAAGACACCCTTTCGGAGGTCGTCCTCAATACGTGTCCCCAGAATCTGCAGATCTTGAAAAGTTTTGATATTCTGATACCTCAGTAGGTTGGCATAAACCGGGCGGAGGTTGTTGAAAAACTTTTCCACAAGAGTTGATTCACTCGGCTTACTGACCAACTGAGTACTCAACCTCCTCCAACGGGTTAGGAACTCAGTGAATCCTTCCTTGTCGTTTTGGGTTAACACCTCGAGAGTACGAGTGTTGGCCTGGATTTCGACGTTGTCGGCATACTGTTTGGCAAACTCAACTGCGATCTCATCCCAAGTGGTAAGGTTTTTCGAGTCCAAGGAGTAGTACCATTGGCGAGGAATCGGCTCCAGAGAGCATGGGAAGATCCGGGTAAAGAGCTCCTGTTTGACCCCCTTAATGGACATGTAGTCCTTGAAAGCACGGATGTGGTTGAGAGGATCCTCCACTCCCTTGAACTTAGGCACATCAGTCAGGGTGAAGTTGTCAGGTAACTGGTCCTCAACAGGTTCGAACCTTCGGTTATTTTCAAGGTGGATGTTGTTACCCCAGGCTAGAAGTTGTTCTTCCAAGAGTTTCAGCCTCTTTTCAGTCTCAGTCAGAGGTGGGGTATTATGTTCCCCAATTTCCTTGTTCTCAAGGGCGTCGATACGGGTCTCGACGCGATCCAGGGTGACCTTAAGAGCGGTAAGTAGGCTGGCTAGCTGATCAGTTGTGACATCTATGTTGTTATCATTGTTGTTGTGGTTGGCAGACGAAGTTGAAGACGGGGCCATGGCTCTGAGGCAGAAAAACGGCTCACATTACAACTCAATCCGACACGGTTCCAAGACTGAACGCAGACAACATAGAGGACGAGACCAAGATCGACTCAACAAGACGGGGTGACCGTGTGTGGTACCTCGGTGCTGACTCGATTTATGACGTGACGGTGTTTGACCGAACCTTTGACACGAGTCCAATCATGACGGCGTGACGCCATTGGACGGGTCTCGTGGTGAGATGACTCATAATTAAAGACCCATAAGTACGTTTGCTTTGACTCGATAGACACGAGACGGAATCAGAATGGTGGACTGAAGTTTTCGAAAATAGAAATTTTCAAAAAGATTTATTTGTCGCTTTAGTGGGCGGCTTCCGAAGATAGAAATCTCCGCAAGTCGATCAGTTGAAAAGGGTTGTCTTAAGTTTATTTGCAAAAGACGGTTTGGGTTTGAGTCGGCTCGCAAAACAGTGTATTGTTTCCCAAGACGGTTTTGAAATTCAAAATTGTATGTTTTGAAAATCGAGTTTGAAATGTTTGAAGAGTTCTCGGGGACGGTGTATGGTCCTCGGGATCCCGAAAGTGTCTCGAGAAAAGGGTGTGTGCTTTTCTCGGGTTTTGAAAGAGCCATTGTCGGCGCAAAATGGGTTAAAATCCGTGTCTAGACGCGGCGATTATAACGGCGTAAAAAGGTGATTTGAAATGGTTATACAAAACCGAGTTTGAAAATCATCATTACGACGGCCTAGAAAGGCGTGCTGAAATGGTCATACAAAACCGAGTTTGAAAATCGTCATTACGAAGGCCTAGACAGGCGTGTTGAAATGGTTATACAAAACCGGGTTTGAAAATCGTCATTACGACGGCCTAGAAAGGCGTGCTGAAATGGTTATACAAAACCGGGTTTGAAAATCGTCATTACGACGGCCTAGAAAGGCGTGCAACAGTCGGCGAAAGACCGAGGTTTGAAATGGCCATTATAACGGCGCAAAAAGGGTGTTTTTGAAAGTTTGAAAAATGACACGGAAGGACTTATGATCAGATAGCACATAAGCACTCACAGTTCATTATATTATGCATTATGCTGACACGGGTTTTGGCTTAAAAGGGTGGGTTACACACCAAGCAATCAAACCCCGATTTGCGAGAGGAATACCAATCCAAACAAAATGTGTAAGGAGGGTGCCCTAGCCTCGTGCTCGAAAGTGATGAAAGCTCTTTGACGAAGCAGAAATGTGTAACGTCAATGGTATGCTTGAATTAATCGGGATTCGAAACGCGGGGATGAGAAAACTCACGCCGACGAGACGAGCCAATTGGTCGAAAAGGATTAGGTTGTGGGTCCGGACAAGGAATCCGACCGTGACCGTAATATCAATTAATGCATTCCAACCAAGACCTCGTTCGAGTCTCACCATCTAGGGATCACAAAGACATAAGTGTCCTAGTTATCCCCAGCGGAGTCGCCAATCTGTGGACATGGCCCACCTGCAAGCCCACTTCGATCTGTGGACATACAGCGGTCTTTTTGAAAGCCACGCTCGGCGGCGTAAAAATGCCTTCGACCGGATCGTTTTAGATCGGTCGGTTTCGTCTCGATAAGGGTCTCGAAACGATTAGAGATGTTCGGAGTCGCCACCAAGCATTTGTGGGATGCCTGGAACCCGTTCGAATTCCACTTTATACCTCGGTCAAGTCGAAGCATAAAGCAGCGTTTTGACATAGGTACTAAAGATAAGGAAATCGTCCCTCTTTAGCATCCTATCTCTAGAATGACTCTCGTACGCCCTGGATAAGATCGTCCACTATCCAAAGTTTCTGAGTAAGAGGTGAAGGTACGTATTGGGAAGCCCTTTAATCAGACACCCAATCCCGCCCGCGTTTAGCGGCCTCTACTGATCGATCTTGGTTGGTTGAATGCAAAAGTTGATAAAACGGTTTAAATGCATGAATGCGCATCCAATAATTTAAACCTAACATGTGAGAGCTTTCTAAGTCGGTTGATTTAATCCAAGTATCAAGTATAAGATGTCGAGTTGGATTAATGATTGATTTGCATGCAAGACGGAAATTAAACATCCATTTACCGTATTAGGTTTAGGGTGCATAACATGATCCATTTGTCATAGTAAGGCATTTTGCAAATATGGTTTTGAATAATTGAATAGTCATCTGATCCGTCCTATATCCGGGTCAACCGGAGTCGGGATCGTCCTAGAATAATGCTGGAAGGGAACAAGCCCTGTACCAGACGGCTATAAGAGGCGCGAGCCAGCCGGCGGTGTAAGGGGCCTCCCTCTGGTTTTAAAAATGAGAACGAAAAGGCCTGCTTGAGGCGCGGGTTAGCCAACGGTTGTATGCCGTGTTCTGACTGTTTAGAAAACGTTATAAAACGTGTTAAAAGTGGGTTTTTGAACCCGGTTTGATTTTGAAAGGGTCGTTTAGACCGCGTTTGTCGATTTGAAGAACTAGACTCGAATAATCATCATTATTTGATAATATTCGGTGTTGGGTTCGGTTTGACAAGCTTGACATGAATAGTTTTGAAAATGATTATGGACTAATTGTTTTAAGTCCATTTTGAATGTAATTAGTCGGTACTCATCATCGTACCCGGGTTAAAATCTGGCATGGTATGTAGAACCAAGGATGATTTCGTGTTGGTGACTAATATGTTTGTTTGAAAAATGTAAAGAAATGAAATAAAAGGCTTTAAAATACCTCTTAAATGTCATTAACCAAATATTATCACCGAAACACGGATTTAACCGTCATGGTATGAAGAACCAAGGGTGAAAAATGCTTTATGGATAAAACATGTGAAATGAAACAAAAGGTTTCGAAAATACTTGAAATGGTAAAAACCGATTACAAATATGAAAATGGATTAAGGGAAATGACGAGAACAAACACGGTTGATCTCTGGTCTGAGCACCCCATTTAGGCGCGAGCCTGTTGCCGACCTAAAGGGCTTCTGCCTCCGACCAAAAATCAGTTTTGGCTCGTTTATTCCATGTTTCGGTTCATGTTATGCATGTTTTAGCATGTTAAAGTAATGAAACAAATGAAAACATAATAAAAGAGGATTTTTACACCCTCATACTTACATGTTTGGTTATGGCGAGTGACCGACGTAAGTGTAATAACTCGTTTGATCGGAAAAAACTCGGTTTAAAACCGTTTTGGTAAGTAAAAGAGTGTTTTAAGAGTTTAGTGATGTTGTAGTGGTCAAAGTGGTCGGACAAGTGATTTAATGTACGATGACGGTACCAAACAATGTGTAAGGCTTATATTTACGATCGGTAGGTCGTAAATACGCGTCGGGTTGTGACTTAAGAAGTCGAGTCGAGAATTTTAAGGGAGAAAAGAGGGGGCGGACACTCGCGTAAGTCTCAAATGGGTGGCATTTGAGGGGTATTTATAGGAGAATGAGTGGTTGTGTGAGTTTTGAGCGACGTGGCCACCTGGGCTGCCCAAAGAGGCGCGAGCCACGTCGCGGCACTTCGATTTGTGTTGTCACTATCACAACAAACGCAATCATGATTTGTTCTATCCCAGGTTTTGTAGTCACATGTTTGGTACTTGACCAACATGAATCCGGGAAAACTTAGCATAGAAGGCTTGAAGATATTTTGTTTTTGTGGTTGACTCGGTTTGACTCGTTGTTGGAGTCGGGATTTGAATTTTCGAGTCGGTTTTTGGTCCGGTGTCGGTTTTGACTCTAGTTAGTGTCATCGCGACCCCGTCGTCGTGCATTAAACACTCCAGGTATTTTTGAAATGTTTTGAAATGTTTTGTTTTCGAAATCGTTTTAAGTTTTCCGACGTAAAGTTGTACACAAACTGTCGATCAAACGCTGCGATCCCAAAACATGTTGCAGTCCGATAATCATCGGGTGTTTGTTAGAGTCTCAGCAGATACTGGGTATCTACAGGAGGCCAGATGGGTTACAGCCCCGCGGGGGTTGAACCTGCAGGCGGCGCCTGCTTGGGTCGAGAGGTTCGATGGTAGCCATGAGGACTTTCTCGGGCTTCACTACCTGCCTGGGCTTTTACGACGTTCTCCGAGCCGGTACGAGGGCGTTGATAGAGAGGTCGGCTTTTGGGCCGTTGGTGGCCGCTTGGTGGGACATTCACAAGTCTTCGATTAGGTCGAACCTGTGTCTGATTCGTGCCATGTTGGATCGGTACTGGGATACGACGTCGTCGTTCCACATGGAGTTTGTGGAGGTCGGTGTGTCCTTAGAGGATTTTGTCATGATATCCGGCCTCCCTTGTGGTGAGATGCCTGTTGAGTTCACAGAGACACCAGAGAGGGTGTCTGAGCAGATGGTGGTGTCTGGCTTGCCCGCGACTCCTCGTGAGACCGGGACTGGTCCGACAGGAGGCGCTAAGTAGTCGTAGCAGCTTGTCCGTGTCTTGGACTCTTGTTTGTACATATTTACATTTTGCGTGAGGCGGTTTGTATATATGTGTTTTTGGATTGTGGTTTATTTTGTAATTTTTGGCTTTTTTGTGTTGTGTTTCGGAGAAGCGCTGTCGGTTGTCAATTAAAATTTGAAAATAAAATTTAACCACGATGATACGAAGTTAAAATTTGAAATTTGAAATTTGAAATGATATTTTGAAAATTCCGCAACAAGTCGTCACGTTTGGATTTGAAAGAGCAACTAACTCGTGTCTTGAATTAAATTGCATCGAAATTGTTGAAATTGATTTGTGACTCGAAGAATTCAAACTCAAACCGTCAGGGGTGAATTTTAGAAAAAAAATTTTGCGAGTGTATTTGATTTGATTTTTTGTGAGATCAAGACTCAGATTTGTGAGTGCTTGAATTTTTGAGGAAAACTGATGTTGTGTTATCCATTTTCGATTTTTATTTTTGCTAGGAAATTGCAAAAAAGCGAAAAATTTTCGGAATTTTGACTGACATGGAAACGATCCGTCGCGGATCAGGACGACTAGCCCTTCCCCCTTTTAAAAAAAGAAAGAAAAATCCGTATGTTTAAAGCTGCGTTATGGAAACCGTGTCGGATTTCGTAAAACGCGAAAATAAGAAAATGTGAGTGTGAGGAAACACAAAATGTCCTGGACCATCCTGAAGAGGCGCGAGCATTCCGGCGGGAGGTTTGAGGTGTCAGGATAAAACACAACTTGAAAGGGACAATTTAAGGTGGGAATCCTGAGAACAAGCCCAAAGAGGCGCGAACAGCTTGGCGATAGAAGTCAGCTCTCCTTTTTTTCTGAAAAACGCCCTGACTGTTTTGTATAAATAGGGATGTTTGTGCTTCATTGTTTCATCATCCGAAACACGAAAAACATCGCTACAAAACCTCTTCTTCCTCCACAAAAATATTTCATGGATGTCTTTGAGAATGCGTTGTGACAATGGTGCCGGGATTTGTCGCCTCCCGAAAAGTATCAACTCATTTGCATGGGAGTTGGTCAATTGTTAGTGCTCCGTCAAGTCAAGGTGCAATCCTCATTTCTCGAAGCATGTTCTCGGTTTTGGGATTCGAAACATCACATTTTCGTTTTCCCGAAAGGTGAAATTTGTCCTCTTGCCGAAGAAGTTGGAGCCATTGGTGGGTGGCCAGGTTGTGTTTCGGTGCTTCCTCCGACTCGGTTGTGCTACAAGGAGAAATTTCGTTCAATGTTGGGCTTGTCTACAAGCCAGGTCAATTTTATTCTTGCTCCACATGGTGTGGATATGTTGGCTCTTATCGACATTTTCTCAAACCGATTGGATGCCAATGTTTCGGAGGTCGCTAGGAGAAGGGCTCTTGCCTTTTTCCTTGTCCATGTATACCTCTTTGTTGATGCTTTGAAGAAGGAGGGGCCAAAATGCTATGGTAGCATGACCCTTGTGCATGTGGTTGAGTAAATGGAGCTTGGTAGGGATCCATCATGGTTGGTACTTGGCGAGATTATCCAAGCTTTGGACAAGGAAGGCTCTGTTAGAGTTAGTGTCCTCCACAATAGTGCGTTTACATAATAAATCTCATTAAAGGAATATCATCAGATATTTAATTATTTGATCCTCGTCAGTTGATTAACGTAAATCGATAACGGTTGGCTGACTAGAGTTTGACGTTATTGTCGTGAGACGACGGTGATTAACTGACCCCTTTCGGTCACACCTAAAGGAACGAACCCCAATTGACAACTAATTAATTGTATGAGATACAATTTATTTAGTCCCTTGATTTATAGACTAAAAGGTTAGTCAATTATTTTTAGAGAGATTTCGAGTTGCGAACTCGAGGCACGACATTTATTATTTAATTATGCGATAATTGAATAATAAATTTTGGGAGACGGGTTTTAGTTAATTAATTGTTAATTCACTAAAATTGTACTAGTTGATTAATGTGATTAATATTAGTACGTAAATAATATGTGTAGCGGTACACGTATATTTACGGAGTGATTTGGACGAAATTAATTATGGAAGTATTTAAACATGAAACGATGTTTAAAATAAAATTACACGTATTTGTGCGACAAATATAAGAACCAATATGGACCCGTAAATGGGCAAGTGGACCGTGTAAATGAAGTTAGTGGATGAACATAATCATTTCACCTTACTTTATATTCTTCCATAAGTTATCTTTTCTCATATGATCATTGTGCATGTCATAATGTTTTTAGACAAAAACTAAAACAAGTCCACTCCTACACTCTACCCCTCTCGCCCGGTTTTCCTCCTTATACACTCCAGATGTTTGCTCATTTTTACACTACTTCACTTGAACATTTGCATGTGTATATCTATCTTCTCTCTAAAATAATAAACATCATTTTTACTAAGTTGTTAGTAAACTAAAAATATTATTACTAAGATTGTTAGTAATATTAACATATTATCAAGGGTTAGTTTTATAAATATCTAGTTAGTATTTGTAAGATAATTTGTGGGTGTAGTTCTTGGGTGCACTTGAAGGAGGCTTTCTTTTTGAAGGTTTTTCTAGGAGGATCATCCTTTTGTTTTAAGCTCAAGAACAATCAAGGTAGGAGATCTTGATTGTGCCCATATCTACACTCTTTAAAAAAACCCAAACACCAGTTACTGTAGCCAGTACAGTAACTTTGGTGATTTCTTCCCATTTTGCCCCTGTCTCTCACTTTTTTATCAACTGCCTCTTCTCTCTACCACTCATGTTCCTTCTTTACTCTTTTCTGTTCGTTCTCCCTCTTTCCTCTATGCCCGTCTCAATTTCCTTCTTTCTTCTTACTTATGTATATTTGATTAGTTTTTAATTAAGGATGATCTCATGACGATGCTACCGTAAAATCAAAGCATGGTCCTAACAAGGTAGATTATTTGTTTGTTTGATTGTTTTATATGTGTGTTTTTATTGTTATTATTAATCGGGTTATTTAGTGCTAATTGCATGATGTCTGATTGCATGTTCTGGGTTGTTTATTTTTATTTCTGAAGATGAGGCATTGATTGTCCAGTGATTGCTGATCATGCATCATTGCATGTTCTGGGTTATTTATCAAGGTGATGGCTGTTGTTTGTTCATGTTCGATTTTTGATATAACTTGTTTATTTTGTTGGTTTTTTTATGATTTTGATTGATGTTTATGTTACTGATAATTGGTTGCCGATATCAGTTTTTAGTGTGTATTTTTTTTTGTGTAAAATGTGCGGAGTTCTGAGTTCATGATATGCATAGTTTATACTATACTGATTTTTCGGATTATATCAATTTGGGTTGCGAAAATTCTCTTCTAGCCAATTTTAATGGGAAAACATGAGTTTTTGTGTATTATATGAGCTGCATGTAGCATGTTTGCATCTTTAAGCATGATTATGTTGTCGTTTTTTGTTTTTTTTTTATTACTATCATGGCTTTTTTATTATCTGTGTATTATACGGAAAATACTTTGGATATTTAAGGCATCTGATTAATAGTTGGGTTTGGCGATTTGTTTCAGATAGTTATCAATAAAAATAAGGGATTATTGTAGATGGAATCAATGGAAAGGGGAAAGATGGGAGATAAGCAGCTAAAATTGGTACAGGTCTTTAGATACGGGATAGTGAGTAGTATTTCTTGTACAACTAAAGGGATGTTAAGTTTCCATTTATTCCCTTAAGAAGTCATTAGTATGCTTTCGACAAACATGCACATTTTTTTGTGTAAAAAAGTTTAGTAAAATATTCTCTCTTTTTATGTCAGAGGGATTAACTCTTATCTTTGATGTAGGTTGCAAAGAATCTGCTTCATGATCCAACTAACAATTTGGAAACTTTAATTTTTTGCTCATCACAAACTTTAAGAAGAAAGGTATCGGTGTATCAAATGCTATTTTTTCATTTTACGTCCTGTAAGACAAGAGTGACAAAAATTAAAATAAGTCCACTCCTACACTCTACCCCTCTCGCCCGGTTTTCCTCCTTATACACTCCAGATGTTTGCTCATTTTTACACTACTTCACTTGAACATTTGCATGTGTATATCTATCTTCTCTCTAAAATAATAAACATCATTTTTACTAAGTTGTTAGTAAACTAAAAATATTATTACTAAGATTGTTAGTAATATTAACATATTATCAAGGGTTAGTTTTATAAATATCTAGTTAGTATTTGTAAGATAATTTGTGGGTGTAGTTCTTGGGTGCACTTGAAGGAGGCTTTCTTTTTGAAGGTTTTTCTAGGAGGATCATCCTTTTGTTTTAAGCTCAAGAACAATCAAGGTAGGAGATCTTGATTGTGCCCATATCTACACTCTTTAAAAAAACCCAAACACCAGTTACTGTAGCCAGTACAGTAACTTTGGTGATTTCTTCCCATTTTGCCCCTGTCTCTCACTTTTTTATCAACTGCCTCTTCTCTCTACCACTCATGTTCCTTCTTTACTCTTTTCTGTTCGTTCTCCCTCTTTCCTCTATGCCCGTCTCAATTTCCTTCTTTCTTCTTACTTATGTATATTTGATTAGTTGTTAATTAAGGATGATCTGCGACGATGCTACAAGAAATCAGCATGGTCCTAACAAGGTAGATTATTTGTTTGTTTGATTGTTTTATATGTGTCTTTTTATTGTTATTATTAATCGGGTTATTGTGTGCTAATTGCATGATGTCTGATTGCATGTTCTGGGTTGTTTATTTTTATTTCTGAAGATGAGGCGTTGATTGTCCAGTGATTGTTGATCATGCATCATTGCATGTTCTCGGTTATTTATCAAGGTGATGGCTGTTGTTTGTTCATGTTCGATTTTTGATATAACTCGTTTATTTTGTTGGTTTTTTTAGGATTTTGATTGATGTTTATGTTACTGATAATTGGTTGCCGATATCAGTTTTTAGTGTGTATTTTTTTTTGTGTAAAATGTGAGGAGTTCTGAGTTCATGATATGCATAGTTTATACTATACTGATTTTTCGGATTATATCAATTTGGGTTGCGAAAATTCTCTTCTAGCCAATTTTAATGGGAAAACATGAGTTTTTGTGTATTATATGAGCTGCATGTAGCATGTTTGCATCTTTAAGCATGATTATGTTGTCGTTTTTTGTTTTTTTTATTACTATCATGGCTTTTTTATTATCTGTGTATTATACGGAAAATACTTTGAATATTTAAGGCATCTGATTAATAGTTGGGTTTGGCGATTTGTTTCAGATAGTTATCAATAAAAATAAGGGATTATTGTAGATGGAATCAATGGAAAGGGGAAAGATGGGAGATAAGCAGCTAAAATTGGTACAGTCTATAGATACGGATAGTGAGTAGTATTTCTTGTACAACTAAAGGGATGTTAAGTTTCCATTTATTCCCTTAAGAAGTCATTAGTATGCTTTAAACAAACATGCACATTTTTTTTTTGTGTAAAAAAAAGTTTAGTAAAATATTCTCTCTTTTTATGTCAGAGGGATTAACTCTTATCTTTGATGTAGGTTGCAAAGAATCTGCTTCATGATCCAACTAACAATTTGGAAACTTTAATTTTTTGCTCATCACAAACTTTAAGAAGAAAGGTATCGGTGTATCAAATGCTATTTTTTCATTTTACGTCCTGTAAGACAAGAGTGACAAAAATTAAAATAAGTCCACTCCTACACTCTACCCCTCTCGCCCGGTTTTCCTCTTTATACACTCCAGATGTTTGCTCATTTTTACACTACTTCACTTGAACATTTGCATGTGTATATCTATCTTCTCTCTAAAATAATAAACATCATTTTTACTAAGTTGTTAGTAAACTAAAAATATTATTACTAATATTGTTAGTAATATTAACATATTATCAAGGGTTAGTTTTATAAATATCTAGTTAGTATTTGTAAGATAATTTGTGGGTGTAGTTCTTGGGTGCACTTGAAGGAGGCTTTCTTTTTGAAGGTTTTTCTAGGAGGATCATCCTTTTGTTTTAAGCTCAAGAACAATCAAGGTAGGAGATCTTGATTGTGCCCATATCTACACTCTTTAAAAAAACCCAAACACCAGTTACTGTAGCCAGTACAGTAACTTTGGTGATTTCTTCCCATTTTGCCCCTGTCTCTCACTTTTTTATCAACTGCCTCTTCTCTCTACCACTCATGTTCCTTCTTTACTCTTTTCTGTTCGTTCTCCCTCTTTCCTCTATGCCCGTCTCAATTTCCTTCTTTCTTCTTACTTATGTATATTTGATTAGTTGTTAATTAAGGATGATCTGCGACGATGCTACAAGAAATCAGCATGGTCCTAACAAGGTAGATTATTTGTTTGTTTGATTGTTTTATATGTGTGTTTTTATTGTTATTATTAATCGGGTTATTGTGTGCTAATTGCATGATGTCTGATTGCATGTTCTGGGTTGTTTATTTTTATTTCTGAAGATGAGGCGTTGATTGTCCAGTGATTGCTGATCAAGCATCATTGCATGTTCTCGGTTATTTATCAAGGTGATGGCTGTTGTTTGTTATTGTTCGATTTTTGATATAACTCGTTTATTTTGTTGGTTTTTTAATGATTTTGATTGATGTTTATGTTACTGATAATTGGTTGCCGATATCAGTTTTTAGTGTGTATTTTTTTTGTGTAAAATGTGAGGAGTTCTGAGTTCATGATATGCATAGTTTATACTATACTGATTTTTCGGATTATATCAATTTGGGTTGCGAAAATTCTCTTCTAGCCAATTTTAATGGGAAAACATGAGTTTTTGTGTATTATATGAGCTGCATGTAGCATGTTTGCATCTTTAAGCATGATTATGTTGTCGTTTTTTGTTTTTTTTTATTACTATCATGCCTTTTTTATTATCTGTGTATTATACGGAAAATACTTTGGATATTTAAGGCATCTGATTAATAGTTGGGTTTGGCGATTTGTTTCAGATAGTTATCAATAAAAATAAGGGATTATTGTAGATGGAATCAATGGAAAGGGGAAAGATGGGAGATAAGCAGCTAAAATTGGTACAGGTCTATAGATACGGGATAGTGAGTAGTATTTCTTGTACAACTAAAGGGATGTTAAGTTTCCATTTATTCCCTTAAGAAGCTGTTAGTATGCTTTCGACAAACATGCACATTTTTTTTTGTCTAAAAAAAAGTTTAGTAAAATATTCTCTCTTTTTATGTCAGAGGGATTAACTCTTATCTTTGATGTAGGTTGCAAAGAATCTGCTTCATGATCCAACTAACAATTTAGAAACTTTAATTTTTTGCTCATCACAAACTTTAAGAAGAAAGGTATCGATGTATCAAATGCTATTTTTTCATTTTACGTCCTGTAAGACAAGAGTGCATTCTTTAGTCCTAGGATGTCTCTGACCTTTTGGTCTAATCTTTTTTTCCCTTCATAAATTAAGTAGAACGGGATGTTGAAGAGCTTCCTATTGAAGCTTTTCGTCCCTTTTTACTTTATTATTGTGTTCATGAGTTCATCTCACATGTTTTCACTTTATTTTGTGATTGTCATAGTTTGGAAACTACCAAGCATGTTTCGGTAATTACCATAACCCTCTCAAAGTATGATAACTACCCTACCTGCTCTATCTTTTTCACGGATTATTCCGAATGAGGTGTTCATTTATCGGCGTCACTATCCAAACCTTATACTTGTTTCTCCTAGGTAGGTATTATCTACAGGTAACCTTTAATTTACGTTGCCGATTATTTACCGTCTTTGATATTAACTGCTTTGATATTTGTTTTTAAGGCTTTTAGAACTTAGCCTTTGAAAATGAGTGGGTGGGGTGGTGATAATCATGTTGGTTTAAGGGGTTGTTGGTTGTATATTTTATAGGGATTGGTCTTGGGTGATTTTGGTATGATGATGAGGTGTCTAAATTTTCAACTATGGTGTATTAAATAAGTAATTTTCCAGTTAGAGACTGAATTTGCCATTGTCGCCATGTATCACTTAATGACATGAGTTAGTTAGGTCAAATTTTCCCGTTTGCACTTGTTCATTTATTACTTTCTCCTTTTCAAGCTAAATTCAATCATGCGCTTTGATGCCTCAATAATGAGTGCTTAGACCCGTCACCCAGCTCCCTAAAACATAACCCACTTCCTGGACGCATGAAAGTCAGTTGATGTGTAGTATTTGACAACTGTATGTGTCATCCATGAGCGTTAGGTTAAAAAACATTTCTCCTGCTTTAAGGGGTTTACGAGGGAGGGAATGATAAGGAGATAATTGAGGAGAAAAGAAATTGGAGGCTATAAAATTTAGGCAGGAGATATTAGGTATTTGAAGAGTAAATTGGACGAAAATTTGGGGAATGTGCTGACTCCTGAAGAATAAAATATGGATCGGTTGGAATGAAATTTGATGTTTGCTTATGAGATGATAAGCAAGGGAATGGTGGTAGGGATTACAAATGTGCAGGATGAGATTTAAGTGGACCTTAGGCAATAAGAAAGTGATTTTGGTGAAAGTAGAAGGAAAGTTGACTCTTTCGTTTTTATCTTATTCTACTCTGAACATATTAGTTTGTTTATTTTTGTTTACCTTTTCCTGTGAGAATATAGATAGGGAGTAGCAAACAGTCGATGCACGAAATATGAGCATTAATCTTTTCTTTGAGACGTGTTAGGAGAGCTTGTCTAAGGTACTGAATTGTCTTGTACGTTTTGTTCAACTAAAATGTGCCATAGTCGACATCTTCATTTAGAATCTCTCTTATCATCTCCATTGCACTACAAATGTCATTCTACAGTTATCTATCTATTGCATTCACTCGTAATCTTTGAAGTTGAATATTTACTTTTGCCACAAATACCAAGGAGATTTATTATCTCCTTGGATTCTAAGTGAAATCACCGGTTGTATCTAGATATGTTAGGTCTTAATTATTGTTTTAATAACCTATCTATTCATCTTTATTTATCCTTAATTACACAAATTATGTTGCCTGCAGCCAGAAACTGTCATTGATAGAAAACACCGATATATTGGGCACTCCAATGTAGGAACTGACATAAAACAAGCCTGCTTTTTAGTTCAGACTGGTATTTTTTTCCCTATACATTATGTCATTTTAATCTTTGGTGCAATTCTATGAGACTATATCTTAACTATAGTATATGCCTTAACGATAGCTGGCGTGGAATAAAATGACATTCTTTTTGGATGTGGAATTTCATGTCAAAGTTCTATAAGTTACTCCCTAGCCGCTTTGATTATTTATTGACTTATCAATTGTAGGTAATTATGTGGCTATTGGAAGTGATGATGCTAGGTGGTTCATGTGGAAAAACAAGTCTGGTAGATAGTTAAAGATCGTTTTTGGTGATGAAGCTGGTAAAGCTTTAGAAACTCCTATGCTTAATTATGCTTATTTATTATAATTATATTGAATAGATGACACCATGACAAAGTAACCTATCTATTCTATCTATTGTACTCAGTCTTAATCTTTGAAATTGGTCTGTTTACTTCTGGCGCAAATGAGCAATTTTGAAGGAGAGGAGTAGGTTATATAGGAATGCACAAGTGAATAGTGCTACATTGTGCCTGATTTCAAATGGTGATGGTAAAAATGACCATGTGAAAATAATATCATGACAAATTTACAATTGGGTAATTCCATTGAATAGCCAAAAAAATAAAAATGAGGAATTGCCAAATGAATGACGTATCAAGATATTTAGGCATGGTCATTGTTACCATTTGGCAAGATTCCTACCTCTGAACTTCGAGGTTCAAGTTCAATTCCTTAGGAGATACAAGAGAGAGGGGTTTTGCAAGTGACCCTGATACTTATTTCAGTCATAATGAATATCTAGCTATTGTATATATAATGCATGATGAAGAGTTAAGAACGATAAATATCTAAGAGGGGGAGGGGGTGAATTAGGTGTACCTTTTAAAAATTTTATCCTTAACTTGGTTAATTAATTAACTTAAGTAAAGAATATTGAAGTACAAGACTTGAGAGACTTAATTGAATGTAAGTTCACAAGAAGGTACAGCAGTTCTATGTCACAGTATAGGTGACTGTGACACAGAACTTGATTAGGTACATGCGAGAAATAGCAAAGTGGAAGAACGTAAAAGTAAATGAACAAACAAACGACATTTTAAAAATTGGTTCAGCCTCTACTCCGAGGCCTACGTCCAACCGTTATTTTATTGCTTGTTTAGAAATTTACTCAAACTTATTAAACCCCTTACAATAAAAATAACTCGCCAACCTACTCCGGTTGCACTCAAACTTTAAGCTATTCTGCTTCAAGAGTTTATGGTTTCTATCTCAAGGTGTTACAGAATCTTTGAATCTCAAGAGTTCACTAAATGAACATGGAGATCACAGTTAAGATCTAACACGAGAATCATGGAACAAACTCATCATGTCACAGTACAGCGAACTGATACTTGGAGGTTTTACAGCTTTTTCGAAAACAATTTGAAGACTTTAAAAATCTGAAAAACGTTTTGCAAACACTTGAAGAACAAAGCTTTAAATACACAAATGATTTGCAATGTTTTACAATAAATGCTTTGGAAGTCTTAAGAAATAAATGTGACTAAGACACTCTATTTATAGTGGATTTAGTCTTAGGTAAGTACAACTTGGGAAAATTAAATCCAATATAAAAATGGTAGCCTTGAGTGATGGTAAGTGTTAGACTATAGGCTTAGGGATTAAGAAATCAGAAAACTTAAGCTTCTACACTCAACATGTGACACTTTACCAAAATGGCAAAAAACTTTTCTTACTTTACAAGTTTGACAAGTCTTCCTTACCATTTTAGTAAAAGGTGTTTGCACAAATCTAGAGGCTTAGTCAAGTGGATTTGTGACTCCAAAATTTCAGATTGTTTTCAAGCTTTTGAAAATTCAAATGTCTAAGGTTTGAAATTTGCAAAGTTTTAACACTTAAAACATTTTGGTCGAAATTCCTCCTCCGTACGGTAGTACCAGAAACCACAATACAACGTACTGTTGCATGGTTTTGCCATAACTTGACTTAAATGAGAATGTTACACTTACTCTTACATTTTTCGACTAAGGCTTAGAAAATATCATTGTCTTGACTTTCTTAATTATCTTGATCATCTTGAATCATTGTTGAAAGTCCATTTGATTGCTTCAATCACTAATCATTCAACTAAGAGCAAACAATCAAATAACAAAGGGACTTGGCATCATCAACTCAATGTGTTCTAACACATGTATTTTTACTCCCATCCATTATATCTAGAAGGAAAAGGAGATGGATATCTTAGACCGGATATTAGCGATGAAAGTCGAAGGATAGTCTAGCTATCGTATAAATAATGTCGGTGTCCTTGCCCTTATTCATTATGATACCGAACTTTAATCGATTCTTTTATTTTGTGGATATTTTACTAGACCAATAGATTATTGATTGGCTTAAATTTGGTATTTTCGTATCTTTTAGAAAGTCTCGGTTATCAAATTGTGTCGTTTGAGGGTTTGTCGTTGATACTAGAAGGGAGGGGAATGGGTAGGAGGAGGGGGAGAGGAAAGGCTTTTTGTGCATACATACTTCTGAAGGATTGAGGGAGGCTGTTCAGAGAACCATTTGTTAGCTCTTATTCTTAGTTAAAGCATCAGTACTAACTTATGTACTTTAGAGCCACATGTATTTAAATGTCAGATAAGGTGAGGTGCACATCTTTCATAATTAAATCTCTGCATATTGATTAGTTTTGGTTATAAAAAATTGTGTATTAATATTCAAACTTGTGGAGATCTTGGCTTCATGTCGAGCTTTCATGGACAAAGTCATTCTAAATTGAGTACATAGTGTATTTCATGAGATTACACTTTCTTTTCCTATCTATGGACTTATAGTTTATACATTTTGTGAAATTCAATTGTTTAGCTGTGTGTGTATTGTAGGAAATATTGGTATACTTCATCAAGAATTTCGGATTATAACGAAATTATAATTATGAAAATACGAGTCATAAATGAAATTACATAAACAAAAGAATGGAGATTTAGAATTAACCTTTGGTCCTAGCAATTTGGCCTAAGAACAATATCGAAATCGATATTCTCCTAATCGTTGCACCCAAAATGTTTTGAGAAATGCCTCTCTTTTGCTAGAAAAGATGAACCCTAATTTTGTTTTTAGGTTTTTGTGTGATGTGAGAAAATTAGGTCAAAAAGAAGTGAGTAAAAAAATGATCTCTTTTCACTCCCTTTAACCGTCCAAATGAGAGTATTAGGGGAAGATATTTTCTTCCTCTTTTTATTCTTATTTCGGTTTTCACCAACCACAAAAAAAAGGAGAAAAATCTTATTATTTTTGGTTGTTCTCAAATTATATATAATGTGTATTATATTAATTGTCAATTATGTCGACATGTATTAATAAGTCCACACACAACAGTTTGTAGTCGATTTATTAATACCGGTCTGTCAACATTTTATTATGACAATTTCGCATAATATATACATTAACTATAAATATAACATATTTATAATTTGCTAATTAAATATAACTGGTTACGTTTAATTACGAATTAACATCTTAATTCGTTTAAGCTAACATTATATACATTAATTAAATATAACAGTTTATATTCAATTTACGAATTGACATGATTAATTAATTGCTCTCGGCTAATATTATTTAATTGAATTAAATAATCGTCTCATCATCACATTGACTAACCTTTTAGTCAAATATATGGACTAACCTTTTAGTCATATAAGGCATCAATGTGATTATATTTTCATACAATCACATCTCTCAAACACATCCTTTAGGTGTGACTTTTAGGGACCAGTTGATGACCGCCATCAGTATGATAATAACGTCAAACTTCTAGCAAGCCAACCGTTATTAAGTAAACGTTAATCAACTGATAAAATACTAAGTATACCCTTGTGAACCTATAAGAGATTTATATATGTTTTCACACTAACTGTGGAGGACACAAGCTACAACATGTATAACCCTTGATAGAAGTCTCAATATGACCTCAAATATAATTTGGTAGATGTAAGTTATTCGCCTGAATGAATGCTAATGGGATACCATAGTAGTTGGGTACAGAACAACAAACTGAAATTGCCATCGATTTATCTCAAGCACGCTTATGTCAAAACCTTGGGTTCTTCTAATTGAGTACCCTTTTTCTAGCTAGCGCTAATGTTGCAAGAAGTCAACAAACATTAGAAGTTTACCTCAAAAGACCCTCTTTTCCAAGTTTTAAGCTTCTCTTGCTTTTATAGATGGTAGGTTTAGGTTAGCTTGGTATAGTTTTGTGTATATGTATAAAAATATAAACTCTAGAATGGAGACATATATCAGTCCAATCATACACTTGTAGAGATGACATAGTTCCATAGGTGCTTATTAGGTAAGAAGGGAGTATGCATGTGTGAAATTCAATAGATTTTGGAAGAAGAAGAATTGTTATTCATTCATAATTCATACGGCTGTATACATCATGCATATATATCAATTATGGTTAAAACAATCTTTGACTATCTTAATTCTACTCCTAGCTACAATTATGTTAACTAATTATATTATATACATATATAACAACAAGATAATATCCTTCCATATCATGTATATCTTGCATATCCGATGTCCTTAATTCAATACTCCCCCTCAAGTTGGAGGACTCGGTAAACTGAGACCCAACATGTACTGTAGATGGTCAAAGCTTTCTCCGCCTAGTGCCTTGGTAAACAAGTCCGCTATTTGCTCCTTACTTCGGACGTGAAACGTGTTTATGGTATTTGCAATTAAGTGTTGTCTCACAAAATGACAATCTATTTTAATGTGTTTTGTACGATCATGAAACACTGGATTTTTCGCAATATGAATTGCCGCTTGATTGTCACAATACAACTTCATCGGCTTTGTATGAAAGATACCTAACGATGCAAGAAATGATTTTATCCATATCAATTCGCTAGTTACTCCTCCCATTGCCCGATATTCGGCCTCTGCTGTCGACTTTGCCACCGTTACTTGCTTTTTAGCTCTCCATGATATTGGGGATGCACCTATTGAGACAAAATAACCACTTAAAGACCTCCTGGTAATCGGACACGATGCATAGTCCGAATCACAATAGCCTCGTAATTGATAATCGACTTGCTTCTTGAACGTGATCCCTTTCCCTGGATTCCTTTTTATATATCGCACTACTCGTAATGCCGCATCCCAATGCTCCTTTCTTGGCTCATTTACGAATTGCGATAAAATATGAACGGCATAGACGAGGTCCGGCCTTGTTATTGTTAAATACACTAATCGCCCAACTAGCCTTCGGTACTTCATAATATCCTTCAATACGTAACCTTTTGCTAGTGACAGATTGTGTCTCGGTTGGATTGGAGTATATGCTGTCTTGGCGCCCTTCATTCCACTTTCTTCTATTATGTTCATTGCATACTTCCTTTGGTTTAGAAATAATCCATTTGCTCCTTGGTCTACTTCTATTCCTAGGAAAAATTTCAGCCGCCCCAAATCCTTGATCCCAAATTGTTCATTCAAGAAATGTTTAAAATTTTCACAAGCTCTCTTGTTGTTGGTAACCACAATCATATCATCCACATAAACAAGTACTCCAATGAACACTTCACTTTTATTGAGTGTAAACAGAGAATAGTCAGCTAGAGATTGTATAAAACCGTACCTTTTCATTGCAATCGTAAGTTTAGCAAACCAATTACGAGAAGCTTGCTTCAACCCGTAGATCGACTTCATTAACTTACACACCCTGTTTTCGCCCCTTTTATCAAACCCTTGTGGAATCTTCATGTAAACTTCCTCATCGATGTCTCCGTGCAAGAATGCGTTGTTAACATCCAATTGTTCAATTAACCAACCCTTCATTACGGCAACTGCTAACATACATCTTACACTCGTCATTTTCGCAACCGGTGCATATGTTTCGTGAAAATCTATTCCTTCCACTTGGGTAAAACCTTGTGCCACGAGTCTCGCCTTATATCTTTCGATCTCTCCATCTGCACGGTACTTGATTTTGTAAACCCACTTGCATCCTATTGCTTTCTTTCCTTCGGGTAAGCTCACTATTTTCCAAGTACCATTTGCTTCCAAAGCATCTATCTCCTTCCGCATTGCCACTCGCCATTTTGGACTTTTCACGGCTTCATGATAATATGTGGGCTCCTTATGCTTATCAATTTTTGCTACAAAACTTTTATGAGAAGATGAAAAACAATCAGTAGTTATATAATTGACTAGCGGATAGCGTGTACCTGACGACGACGAGGATTTGTTTTGTTCGTGATGAGCACGCGACTTTGGGTGTATTATTCTCGTTGATTTTCAATAATAGTCCTTCTTCCAAGACGGCTCGAATTTTTCTCGCGCTCCACGACCCATTCTCTCCTCTGTTCGGTCATTGTCCAATACTTCCTGTTCATTTTCTATCACATGAGCATCAGTACCCGATACTGTATCAGTCGCCTTATTATTTGAGGATGCTGTATTTCCTTCGCATAGAACTTCTACATTCTCCCTGTTTTCGTCTGCACCTGCAGTCCTATTTTCGTCTGTACCTGCAGCCATGTTTTCGTCTGCACCTGTAGTACTACTCCCCCTCACAACGTGGGACTCAATTTCTCCAAAGTCAACTATGTTGTGATCCAAAAAAAACGAAGTCTCAGGATTCGTATTATTCGTATCAGCTGCTCCTTGTTGTGCATCTTTCTCATTTGCACAAACTAAATAGGGAAAAACATGCTCATAGAAAATAATGTCCCGCGACACAAAAACCCGCTTCTCCTTCAAATCACACACTTTCCAACCTTTTTTACTATGTGGGTAACCAATAAAAATGCAACGTTTCCCACGCTCCCCAAACTTATCCCGTGTTCTATCTTTATTATGAACGTAGCACAAGCACCCAAATACTTTAACATTGTCAAAATTTGGTTTCTTGCGATATATAATTTCATACGGGGTTTTTCCATCTAATAATGGTGTAGGTGTACGACTTATAAGGTAAGCGGCAGTTAATACGCACTCTCCCCAAAAATGTAAAGGCAACCCTCCTTCAAAACGTAATGCTCGCGCCTTCTCAAGTATATGACGATGTTTCCTTTCCACTCGACCATTTTGTTGGGGTGTATCGGTATTGCTAGTTTGAAATAAAATTCCATTTTCCTCATAATATCGCTGCATAGGTCCGGATAATAATTCTTTTCCATTATCACTTTGAATAATTTTGACACATGTCTCAAATTGAGTCTTTACCATTTGACAAAAAAATTTCATAAATCCACCCGCTTCACTTTTGTCTTTCATGAGGTAGACCCAAACCCCCCGGCTATGGTCATCGACTATAGTGAGAAAATAATGTCCTCGTGTCAAACTAGCTACACGATATGGCCCCCATATGTCACAGTGAATAAACCCAAACAAAACCTCACAACGTTTATTATTTAAATGAAAAGGTGTACGGGTTTGTTTCGCCCTACAACAAGAATCGCAAACCACATCCGAATTCCAACTTAAATTACGTCCAACTAAATCAGAAAAACGAGAAAAAATACTCTTAGAAGGATGTCCAAGCCGTTTATGCCACAATTTCTCTTCCTTAGCTACGGTCATCTGCCCAACATGCTCCAACCGTTCCGGCTTGTAATAATACACCCCTTGTCGATGCTCACCTCGTCCAATCCTCATCCTCGTAGTCCGGTCCTGAATTTCACAATAGTCAAAATGAAAATTAACTACACAATTGTTTTCACTTATCAACTGTTGAACGGAAATGAGATCGCAAGTAAGTGTGGGAACATATAAAACATCCTTCAAAATGAAATTTTGGCTTAATTCTATTTCTCCATGAATTTCAGCCGTCACTTTCCTACCATCAGGTAGACTCACAGTTGATGATTCCTCACGCCAAATATTTTTATGTAAATCCTTCTTTCCTGTCATATGATGCGAACAGCCGCTATCTATTAACCACTCGACATCTAAAGTAGCTTTCACGCCTTGTAGTTTTTCATTCCCGTCTGGACTACTATTCAACAGTATGCGCAGCCTTTCAATTTCGTCACTCGTGAAAGGCACATTCTGTTTTCCTGCTTCGCTTGTGCTGCCGCTTGAATTCGAAACAGCCGCGTTTGCCTGGTGATTGCTTGTGCCTCGATCGAGTACCACATTTAGATTGGGACTATCCAAAGAATGGAGATATAAGGGTGATGTTATGGGAATGGTCTTTGGACCGCTTCCTCCGATATTTAGTTTCTCGTCTGTACCAGCCATGGTGAATTTCGTATGATGTGATTAAAAAAAAATTGGAGAAACGATCTTTGGATCGATCTTTGTGGCTCTGAGACCATGTGAAATTCAATAGATTTTGGAAGAAGAAGAATTGTTATTCATTCATAATTCATACGGCTGTATACATCATGCATATATATCAATTATGGTTAAAACAATCTTTGACTATCTTAATTCTACTCCTAGCTACAATTATGTTAACTAATTATATTATATACATATATAACAACAAGATAATATCCTTCCATATCATGTATATCTTGCATATCGGATGTCCTTAATTCAATAGCATGAATATGGTAAGTTATAGATAGTTTGTCCAATAATTAAAATGATGTATGGAATAGTTGACAATGAGGAAGTTATTCCCAAAAAAGTGAATGTTTCTGGCAAAGTGTGAGATATAGATAGTCATGCAAACATAAATGATGCATGCTCTTGTTTTCCTTGATATTCCTAGAAAAGTGTGAGTTAGAGACAGTTAGGCAAACATAGACCTCATCTGCTTGCACTACCAGAAAGTGTGAGTTATAGATAGTCATAATGCTGTTAGATATACTTCATCTTTTCAGTTACCATTGCCGTAATAAATTCTAGATACTAAGATTTATTGACTTGGACATTTTAAACATTTATGGTCTTTTACATGACCTTGTCCCGGGTGGTGGTTGTTGATCCCGAGGCCTATACATATGACGACGAGGTCCTAAAGAAAGTAGAGGCCATGGGGAAGCCAGGACTTGTTGAAGTTTATCCGAGACGACTCATTCATATTCACTGTTGACTCTACTGGTGGAGTAAAGGCATCTCAACTGGTTCTTAACGCAATTGAAATTCTGAAACAAAAGCTATGATTTTGGAGAGTTAGGCACTCATATGAGATGAGGGCATGAGGCTGATTATCAACTGGTAAAAAACTTTCTTAAGGTGTTACCTCCAATTAGCAATCCTTAGCATGTTTAATTCCTGCTGGATGTTCTTTTGTAAAATACGATGCTGATCGTAGTTTCTTAGAACTACCATTCTCTTTAATTTCCCATGACTGTCACTTGGCATAGACCATTGTTTTTGGACTGTATCCTGTAAATCTTCTTCCGATGTACATCTTCTGACTTACGACTAACTTCTACTTTTACTGTTAACAAAATTAACATGCCCAGATAAAGGGATTAATGACTGAATGATGTACTTGTGTTAACAAAGTCACGAGATTAACTGTTGTAAAAGCTGAAAGTGGTCCAATTAATACCAGTTTTAGGTGCCAAACTTCGTCCTTGTTTGACTATGACATCTTGAATTGTTGTATCTTTTGAAACAAAGACAAGATGGTTACTGAGGTACCAAGTTGTTTTGTTCTTCACAAACTCTTTGTTTGGTGGCTTAGCTAACTTTGTGTATGTACAACTTTGTTGTAAGCAATTCTAAGATGTATGTTGTTTTGGCATTATGACAAGATCTTGAAAAGAATTTAAAGTTGTTTCGGGCTCAATAGGGAAGGAGTTGCATTATTGGTAGTTGGTACACATATTTGAATCCTACTAATATACTTGTATGCACCCTTAGAAGCTTACCTCATAAGTGTCTTGATACTAATAAGCCAACATACGTTGAATGCGCTTACATTATGCAGGCAAGCATCAGGCTCATGTTCTCGCCATTGCAGATGTTAAATGCACTTCCTCTAACGTCAACGATGCCTTCCTCACTGTTTATTTATTGAACTGACTACCAATTGATTGTTCTACACCATAAAATACTTCTGGGTTTAGATTGTAGGTTAGGTTGAAAGTGTGTGCTCTCACTTTCTATTCTGCAATGCCAGTCTGTTGCTTCAAGGGTCGCTGAAGAAATGGGTATTAAATGTGGTGAGAAGGTTGGTTATGTGATTAGTTTAGAAAACGTGACAACACCGGTGAGACTCTTTTGGCTCATTTATATCCGTATTGTTCGATCCGCAGCTTGATTATGAGTAGTACATCATTTACACTGACACCCGAATTATGCATCATCTGCTTCTCGTGAAATTTGAAGTGTTTCACCTTCCTATAACTGATGTACTAGGAAAAGTTTAAGAATATCCCATTATTCTAATTTTAATTTTTGGGTTAATTTTTGATGCGCTACAAAGCAATGGTGATTCTCGCCATTGCTCAAACGATTACTTGGATTCATTCTCTCATTTTGGTATGTATGTGCTTATCCTCCCTTTTCGGTTTTCAGTTTTTAGTGAAGGTTTAAGCTTCATTGTAAAAATTTCAGCTTTTTAGTTATGGTAGAAATTTATAATCGTTTTCATTGGTGGGTAGTTAATTCGGGCATTTTGCGATTAGTCTGCGTTAGATGATAGTTCAACATTAAATTGATTGTAAATTTGGTGCTTGGTTGGGTGACTATGTTGATTATATTCAACAACCTAACACTTAAATTGATTTTTAGGGCTGTTATTAGGTTTTCCAGGATCGAATCTTGTGGGTTAAGAAATTCAATTACAATTATTTATCTTGAAATTGTATCTTTGTGAGTTAATGACGCAAGCGAAATGATCTCTTGACCCATCCGGAGGATTTGACCGAGAGGGCTTCATGTCTGTCCTATATACATTTGATGGAGCGGAGCAGATCAAACAATGTCATTTAACCAGTTGCTCTTACATAATTGATGTTCCATTTTGGGAACTAACAGACTCGAAAGAGTTGGAGAATGAAATTATGCTTCCTGCATCCGGTTTACGATAAGTAACTTGATTGAGGTAATAAATTCTGATTCTACTGGATTAGATTTCATGGAAAGTCATGATAAAACTTTGGAGACATGGCTCATCGTCATGAAATATTGAAATGTATTCTTACTAATCCACTTCTGCTGTATTATGAGGAAGAATTAGACGATGTCCTCGTTGAAATTGGAAAGGGGATCTGTGAACTGGGAAGCATTTTCGCTACTACTCTGCCAAAATATGCAGAGAGAATATTCATCATAGTGTGGTGGAGGAAATCGACTGCCTGTAGGAATCAGCAAGTAATGCTCATCTGAAATATTCTGAACTGTTGCCGTCCCAGCTACCTGAATCTGAAGTAGGATTTTTGGGGAGTCTTATAGTAAATCTAAAGAAATTGAAGGATCCCAAACCTGACTACTCAGCATCTACTATGCACCAAATTGAAGCACTTTTTGATGAATTAACCGTATGCAATTCATTTCTGGACGATATTCCATTCAAGCATGATGGACAAGAGAATTTAAAAGAGCTCAAAACTCTGATTCTGAACATAGCACGTAAAGTTGAAAGTGTCAGACACCTTTAAGGAGGTTCCGGAATGGTTCTTCGAAATGCGTTTAGCTGATGTCACAGAAGAGCTTAACAAGAGATCAAGTTAATAAACCAAGAATTGATAGGAAAACGTGAAGCCCCAGTGATTATGAAACAAGCTGCTGAACATGGTAAAGCAAAAGACCTATAAATGATAGGTTTCGAGGACGAGGAAGAGAAATTAATAAAGCGGCTATGCACAAGGTGTGGTCATTGGAAATCAACTCCATAGTTGGCGTGCCATGTTCGAGCAAAACAACTTATTGTCGTGAAAGTGTATGAAGGTATTGTTCCATCTTTCACTACTCATGATTGGTGTTATGTTTCTCAAATTATAAAAAGAAAAAGTTGCTCCAGCTAATCATAAGTCAGATAATTGGCCCTTGTAATAATCTTCATGAACTGAGAACTGAGGATTTAGCTCTAAAGCTGTATCTATGTCTTCTGAAAACGAAAAAGTACTTGATTGTCATGGACAATTTATGGGATATTGAAACATGGAGTGCATTGAAAAGTTTTTTTTCCACCTATCAACAATGGCAATAGAATCTTGATGACAAGCAGGTTCAAACCCATTGGTTTGCTACTTACGGGGGATGGTCACGTCTTGAACTCTTATCATTGTGGATTTAGACAGAAGCCTACTAAGCGTAATATGTATCCGTTCGTGTTGTAGCTTCTTGCTGTAATCTCGGTCTGCAAGTTTGTCTACGAAATAAAAAGGGCTCATGTGGCGCTGTGTCATTGTCATTCTACCTTCTATTTTACCACTGTTGTGTTACAATTATTTTGCATTAGAAATGGCATTTTCAAGCATTGATGGGAATTTTGTAATAAACACTATACTCATTCCACCATCTAGGTTAGTGGCTATGCTTCCAAATGACTGATTGTTAACACATCTACTTTGGTGTTTGAAATGGCGTGAATTTTTTGCCCTCGGGGCAACTGGTTTCTACCGACTTTCCCTAAGAATTCAACCAAATTGGGGCACCGCGCCCGATAGGGCGCGGTGCAACAACTAGTTACCATAAAAATCTATGTAAGGAAATTGTTTTTCCTTAAACTTTCATTTTTATGCTTTTATATTTGCATGCATGTTACATAGATCACCAAAATGATAAATTATGAGATAATTTAATTTTTATTAGAGAGTCTAATATGGATCTATGATCTTTCAAGTGGTATCAGAGCTTAGGCTTGTAATTTGCATGTTGATTCTAAGCATATTAATGAATTATGAAATAATTTATAAAAACTCAAAAATTGTGTTAGAAGAGGTTTTAGCACAAAGTTTTTGGGGCATGCACACCTACTGATCTCAAAAGATTTGTGGTAAAGTTTGGTGATTTATGAAGTTATTTTGCTATTTTTAATGATTTTTGTTAGAAAACCGCGTCAAAATGCCGTATTTTAGTTATAAATTGACTAAAAATAGTTAAAAGCTGATTAGGGCCATGGAATTTTTATGGTGTTTCATGCATGATTTCTACTGATTGTATGCAAAATCGTGAAGGCTGGTTTGAATTTTTCCATGTTTATTGATTTTATGAGATAAAAATCGATAAAAGTGAAATAAATTAATCATAATTTTGAAACGATTGATTCTGCCCTTGATAAATTTATGTACATTTGAAAATGTTATTTAAGAGTTAAAAGTGAAATTTAAAATGTGTTTTCACCTTGTTTTGATGTTTATTGGTTTTAGTGGTTAAAAACCGATATATATCGATTTTTTTCTTCATAAATTTTATCCGGATTTTTGGGGCACTTTTTCTGACATTTTGGTGTTCTTAGGAGTGTTCCAGAATATTCAAAATTTTTGTTTCAATTTTTTGGGTAATGTTTTAATTATTTTGGATTTTTACTTAAAAATTATGATTTTACCGATTAAATTAGCAAAATATCACCAAATCAAACTAATTATTCATCATAAAATTAGTGAGGACTAATTTTGAGGTCCAAAACAGTTTGGACAATTAGTTTGGACTTAAATGAGATTTAAGAGTTGATTATTGATTTTTACAAGTTAAAAATCGATTAAATCCACAAAAACCGAGATGGATACCAACGATTGATAGATAGGGCGATTTTGGCATCATTTTACATTATTTTAAGCATATTTATTTAAGTTGAATGAATGATTGTCATTTATTTAAAGTATTTATCTTGTTGTACCTAGTATGGCCTAGTTTATTTTAATCGTTATTACCCGAAATGAATGGGAATATCGATTTGTTTGTAATTAAATACGATCTCGTATCGTCGGTTTGTAATTAATTAATAGTTTTATTTATTTTATTAATTAATGTATAATAGGAATAGCTATGTAATTCAATTGTAATAGTTATTCTTACCTTTTTCAAAAGACGGATTACATCGAGACGGAGTCTATTTTTGGAAGGTGTTCCAAATCCCACTAGAAGGAGCCACTTTTGGAATGAAGAGGCAAGGGACCAAGGAGTTGGTTTCCGATATGTAATAATCTAGTTTTTATTAACTAGGTGGCCATACTAGGATTTTTTCATATGCTTACTTGTTTGCTTGTTTTTATTTTCGCGCATGCCAAAATCGCCATTCACATGCATTTTATCTTCGCGATTGTCAATTCACGTCATTTACATTCACCGACTTAGTTCACTTATAGGGAATTTATGACTAAATTGACAAGATCTCTCACATAACTAAAATTGAGATTAGCCTTACCAATTTGTAACACCTATGAATCTCTTGTTCATTAGAGCCACGCTCGCCCAAGCGGGGTGTTCTCTTTTTACCTTGATTAAGTAGGGTGGTAAGCGGTTATTAACGCCAAAATTGGTTGGACTCAACGGGATATAAGACGGTCTTGTGTTCATGGGCTAGTAGATGGATTTAAGGAAATTCGTCGACCAAGAGTTCTAGAGGTAGAATTAGTCAACGTGACTTACCGAATTTACACAATTATGGGATGTTTCGCCCAAGCGATGCTCATTTTTGTTTAATATTTGGGTCTTGGAATCATTTATATAATTTAGTGGGAGATCATTATATAAATGTTAAAACTTGTTAAAGATGTTTCACAAGTAAAATTAAAACATTGAATGTTAATTTTTCGTATTTTTCGTTCATTCTTATAAATGTATGACATCGCGCACTTCATCCTCCTTTCTCTATTTATTATTATACTCGTTTCGCTCTTTCATAGAAAGCGGTTTCTTTGAAGGAATTAATGATTGGTAACATGATTTACCTATTCACCTATATTAGCTTACAACGATTTTTGCGATTATTATACAACTTAACGTCTATACATATTAAAAAGGGATTTCATGTTGCAAACTCATATTACGAGATTGAAAGGGAGTCACATTTCATCAAGAGAGTCTTGATTTAGGAAGTGACACCTCCGTCATGATGATGACATATTAGTTTTAATTACTCAAGTGTAATTCAAAAGTTTGCGAAAAGAGTTTTCAAAAACACTTATAATACTCCAATATGATACCGTCAAATGGCTCACTTCGAGAAAGGCTAAATCGATTGTTTATGCGCTAAAGAGTTTTGGCATATGATAACAATTGAACGGTTTGGTAGTCCAATTTCGCAAGAAGTTGAGATTTTGCCACGTGTTACACTCACTTTATAGTAATTCACTCTTACTAAGTGTATAAAATATCACGAATGACATGAAGAGAGGTCTTCATGAGATTCATTTTTTGCTTGATTAAAGCAAAGAGGAATGTGAAAGTGCGTGGGAGTGAAGAAGTATCAACCCTAGATGTATGCGATAGAACAAAGTTGAAAGCGACATCTACTCAATGGATAGGTGTAATACTCCGTATTTTATATCGCTATTTGAGTCGAGTTAATTGTTTAGTCGTATTGATATCGTAAGATCGAGTTATTCGTAAACTTGTTGAGACGGGTTTAACTGAAAAAAGTCACGTTAGCTAGTCCTTTTACCAACCACGCTGACCCATGACACTTACCCATTTACCCAGGCACGTTTGCCCATGACCCATTTCCCATCTAACCTAACTTTAACCTAATTTTACCCTAACACTACAAAACTCTACTCCCTCACCCGCCTCCCTCATTTCAGCGACACAAATCTCAACCTTCACGCAAATAGAGAGAGAGAGAGAGTGAGTGTGGGTGTTGACGGCGCAGCAAGGAAGGCTTTAGGGTGGTTGTCGACGTCCGTAGGCGACCTTGGTGGCTGTTGTGGTGGCAGAAAAGGTATGAGTGCAACCCTCCCCTTCTGTTTTCGTTTTGTCTGTCGGGTTTTGGTTGTTGTTGTGTGTCTTAGGGAGGCGATGCTAGTGGTTGTTGACGGGGTAAGGGAGTCGTGTGGTATGTGTCGAGTGTGGTAGTGGTTGTTAGGGAGGCTATAGGCGGTGGTAGTGGCAGAGAGAGGCGGCATCGACACAGGGTAACAAACGGGTTAGATGCGGGTTTCAGGCAGGGTTTAGACGGGTAGGTTTGGGGTGGCGCCACCGTGGACTCGGGGGAGGTCGAAACGGCGGTGCCACGGTGTCTGTGTGCGTGGTTTGACGGCGAACAGAATGGTGGTGTTAGGTTAGGGTGCTGTTGACAACGGTGGTGGCTAGGGGGTCGTGTAGGGGCTGCTGTGGTGGCAACCACGGACGGTGGAGTGAACCAGGGGGGTTTTGTGGCCTTGGTTCGACTCACCGGCGGGAGTCGAACCCGGTGAGGGTGGTGGTAGGGACCCAGGTCAGACCCGGTGTCTGACCTGGCGGCTGTCACGGTGGAAAGGTGGCGCGTGTGAGTTGGGGTTTGGGTTGGAAGTCGTGGGTTGGGCGTGTTGTTTAGTCGGTTTGATTCATTTTCTTTATTGTTTAAGTATCGTAGTTAGTTAGTTAATTTAATTCCCGAGTTATTTAAAATAATTAGAGACGGGTTTTGAGTCGGGTTTGTTAAAATGGAAAAGCTGCTATATCGGGAAAGTTTCCATTTAAGGAAACTTTCCATTTTAAGAAGTTTCTATTTTTAGTAACTTTCTATTTTGGGAACGGGAATAGTTTAAGTAATTGTTTATCATTCATTTATCTTTCAGAGGGCGAATTTGGTGTGGAATATTACTGAGCACCCGAGTTTTGACTGCAGTACTGAGGTAGGGAATACACTGATTGAGTTCTTACGATTATAAAGAGTTGGCATGTTCGGTGATTATATAACATATCTGATTATCTTATTTATCTTGTTGAGTATTATTGTTTCATACGTTTCATATTGCATTTGCATCGGAGTTGGAGTTGGAGTTGGAGGAGATGAGATTATTGCGATTAAGGCCCAGGCGGGTTCTGCAGGACTTGCCCTGGTGTCCTCAACTACGAGCTGGTATATCGACGACGGTCGATTGATATAATCTGTCGGGGATCGGTATGGCTGGGCGTTCCGGGGATGTGTGTGATGGAGTTGAGAATGAAGGAGTATAGCATTGCATTCTTTATTTATATCGTATTACCTACTCAACCTCGCGGTTGACCCTGTGTATTCATGTACGCTGTGATGATCCATTTCTTGGGAGCGATTGACAAGTTGTTGAGACATTTGGAGCTGGCAGGGGAGAGAGCATGGATCACCTGACTTAGAGCTAGCCCACTTTTATTTTCGTTTAGCTATCAGACTTTATTTCCAGTTTTGAGACATGTTCCATTTCAGTTGTAAACATTTATAAACTTTTAATTTAAAGTACTGTTTATCTTTCCCTTTGTTATCTACTGCCTCGGGTTTCCGAGATGGTAACACCCTCCTTTATCTGGGGAGTCCTAGTCCAGGCCCTTAAATAAATGGGGGTGTTACAAAGTGGTATCAGAGCGAACGATCCTCAGGCCTAAACCAATGAATCCAATGAATATAGGAAGAGTCTAAATAAAATGAACCCCGGGATAGAACCGTTAGGAGCACACTAAAGGTAAGGGATGAGTTAGGGGCCCCTCACACACGAACCATTGGCCCTCTCGTTTGACCCGGGAACCCTGAGTATAAATGAGAGAAAAGGGTAGAAAAGTTGCATGATGTTGAGTATGAATTCATATATCGTTGCCTAAGTGTTAACTGATTGATATATTAATTGTTGCATAAAAGAGTTGATGGGAGGTTGTGGCATAATACTTTGCATGTTTTAAAGTTGATTCATACTTATATCTCTATAAAGTTTGTGTTAGAAGACTATGTCTAGTGATATGCGGTTATATGATCCCTAAACCATGCTAGGTAGACAAGTAAGGTAAGAAGTGATAGAATTGGCTAGAATTGCCAAGGTGATTTTGTGTTGCAGCTAATTCCAAAAATTTTTCTTATAGTCATGCCTCCACGAAGGAACACGGTACATCAACATCACCCAGGTGAGTTAGATCAACTGGCATTGGTGAGAATGAGGCCCTAAAGGCCAAAAGAATGGACCCTGCAAAGATGAGTACAATAGTGGCGAGGCATAACCCTACCATTTACACTGGAGAGGGGGAACCTCACTTGCTGGGAGATTGGTGTCGGGAGTTCACCAACTTATTCGAGCTGATAGCTTGTCCTGAAGAGCTGCAAGTAGACCAGGTTGCCCACTACCTCAGGGCCATAGCTGGGGAATGGTGGACTAGGAACAAGGCGGAGATCCGACATGTTGCTAGGGATATTGAGGAAGGATACGTGTCTTGGTTGGAATTTTAAGTGATCTTGACGGACGATTCATGCCGAGTTCGAAAGCTAAGCTAAGGGAGGAGTTCGATACGTTTAAGATGACAGAGGACATGACGGTGGATACATACCATAGGAAGTTCCGACTGTTGGCTTCATATATCGATGAATTTGCTAAGAACGAGACCATACTGGCTATGAGGTTTGAGAGGGGACTGACGGTGGATATCAAGAAGAGGCTCACAGCAGCTCCACCTACCACCGTTCAAGACATCTACCTGAGGGCTGGTGCTGTTGAGAGGCTCTCCGAGCAGATCAAGGAGGATAAGAAAGGAAAAGCTGAGAAGAGGAAGCCGGAAACTGTCAGTGATAATACTGGAGCCAAGAAGCTGAATTCAGGCAAGTTCGGTGGATACACCACCAATAGTGCTCCTAGGGGGATGAGGAATCAAAGCGGAGGCAGTTACAGAGGTGCTAGTATTGGAGGTAATGCGCCCAGGGTCACTTGTTTTGGTTGTGGGAAGTTGGGGCACAAGAAATGGGAGTGCTTAAGTTCTAGAGGAAACCAATCTGGGGGTTTCCGAACACCTACATCTGGGTTCAGTGGATCTCGAACAGCAGGATCAGGGTACAACAACTACCGTACTCCTAACACTGCTATGGAGGAGGTGCCCGATCTGGAGCAAGTAACAGTTATCAAGGAAGCTACAACAACTATCGAACCGTAGCCAAGAAAAACCAGCCAGCCCGGTGGTGGTAACTTCCGAGGAACGAGCGAGGGGAACAAGCAACCCAATACCGCTTCATCGAGTCGGATGGAGCTAAGTCCATGGCAAGCTCTTTGCCATGGGAAGGAAGCGACAAGGAGGATGCTCATGTCGTGACTGGTACATTTCTTGTCAACTCTAAACCCACCTTCGTGTTATTCGATTCTGGTGCTACACATTCATTCATATCTAGGGAGCATGTTAGAGCCTTGAACCTTACTGCATATGATAGAGTGGTCGATTACATTTATAGTACCCTCGGGAGAGTCTGTGTCTTGTGATAGAATCTATACTAGTGTACCTATCCAGATTGGGGAGGTTATCTTTCACTGTGACCTTATGGAGTTTCCATTGGGTGGTTTCGAGGTGATTCTAGGGATGGATTGGTTGGGAAAGTACAAAGCTTTCATTGACTGTTACCAAAAGAAAATATCATTGAGAGGACCTAAGGGAGTCGAGTAACCTACAAGGGATACGGTGGTCAAACCCAAAGTCAAATTTATCTCGGTAAATACCCTCAAATCGAGTCGAGGAAGGGAGACCGAGTTGATTTTGTGTCGGATGTGGGATAGAGAGTCTGAGACCCCTAGGATTTCTGACATACCTGTGGTGAGAGACTTTAAGGGGGTATTTCCGGAAGAGATTCTTGGGCTACCACCTAAGCGCGACGTTGACTTTTCCATTGATCTAAAGCCGGGAGCTGGACCTATTTCTAAACCACCATACCGTATGGGACCGAAATAGATGGAGGAATTGAAGAAGCAATTGGATGAATTGGCTGAGAAGGGTTATATTCGACCCAGTGTTTCACCGTGGGGAGCACCTGTCCTATTTGTCAAGAAAAAGGATGGAAGTTTGTGGCTGTGTGTGGATTACCGAGAGTTGAATAATGTGATTATCAAGAACCGTTATCCATTGCCAAGGATCGATGATTTATTTGACCAATTGAGTGGGGCTGGAGTGTTCTCGAAGATTGATCTGAGGTCGGGTTATCACCAACTGAGGGTAAAGAACGAAGATATTCCTAAGAATGCTTTCAGAACTAGATATGGACACTATGAGTTCGTGGTCATGCCCTTCGGATTGACCAATGCGCCAGCTGTGTTTATGGACCTAATGTATCGGGTGTTCAGTCCTTATCTGGACAAGTTCGTGGTTGTATTCATTGATGATATATTAGTTTACTCCAAGAATGAGGAAGAGCATGAGGAACATCTGAGGATAGTGTTGAGAACTTTGGCAGAGAATCAGTTGTATGCCAAATTGAGTAAGTGCGAGTTCTGGTTGAAGAAAGTTGCCTTTCTTGGGCATGTGATTTCTAAAGAGGGGGTGTCAATGGATCCTAGCAAGATCGAGGCTGTGACTAGATGGCAGAGCCCAAAGAATGTGGGCGAAATTCGAAGTTTCTTGGGACTAGCTGGATACTACAGGAGGTTTGTCAAAGATTTTTCGAAGATAGCAAAACCATTGACATCCCTAATGAGGAAGGAGAACAGGTTTGTTTGGGATGAGAGTTGTGAGAAGGCTTTCTTGACACTTAAAGAGCGCCTAACCACAGCTCCTATCCTTGCTTTGCCAGACGGGAATGATAACTTCGAAGTGTATACTGATGCTTCCAAGAAAGGGTTAGGGTGTGTGTTGATGCAGAACGGGAAGGTAATCGCGTACGCTTCTCGACAGTTGAAGACCTATGAGGAGAATTACCCTACCCATGATCTAGAGTTGGGAGCCGTGGTGTTTGCTCTTAAGTTGTGGCGACATTATCTCTATGGAGCGACTTTCAAGGTATTTTCTGATCACAAGAGCCTGAAGTATATCTATACTCAGAAGGAGCTGAACATGAGACAGATGAGATGGATCGAGTTGATTGGTGACTATGACATGAACCTACTCTATCATGAAGGGAAGGCGAATGTCGTAGCTGATGCTTTGAGTCGGAAGTCTATCCATGCCCGATCGGTGCGGATCCGGGGTGAGGATGCTTGGTGAGCTAAGGAAGATGGGGATTTACATGATCCGACGAGGTGAGACCATTGGAGATATGAGAGTTGAGCCGGAGTTGTACGAGGAGATTTAAGAGCTACAGAAAGAGGATGCTAGGATTCAGAAATGGCGCAATGCGGTAGAGCAGGCAGGTGTAGAACCTTACTCTAAATTCAGTATTCATTCAGATGGGAGCTTGAGGTTTGGACAGAGGTGGTGTGTGCCAGCTAACGAGGAACTGAAGAGGAAAATTCTTACTGAGGCACATGCTACTCCTTATTCTGTACATCCTGGAGGGGATAAGTTATACAAGGACCTCAAGAAGACGTTTTGGTGGCCTAATATGAAGAAGGAAGTTGCTGAGTTCGTGTCTCGATGTTTGACATGCCAGAAAGTGAAGGGTGAACACAAGAGACCGCAGGGGAAAGTTCAGCCGCTAGATGTGCCAGAGTGGAAGTGGGAGAGTATATCCATAGACTTTGTCGTCATGTTGCCTCGGACTCAAAGAGGTAACAACATGATTTGGGTGATCGTCGACAGGTTGACCAAGTCAGCTCACTTTATTCCCATGAAGGATACTTGGAGTAAGGCTGAGTTGGCTAAGGCTTATGTTCGATGCGTGGTAAAGTTGCATGGTGTGCCTAAAGATATCGTCTCCGACAGAGATTCCATGTTTCTATCCAAGTTCTGGCAGGAATTACAGTCATTGATGGGTACTCAACTGAAGATGAGCACCGCTTTTCATCCTGCTACTGACGGTCAGACAGAGAGGACTATCCAGACCCTCGAGGATATGTTGAGAGCTTGTGTTCTAGAGTTTGGCGGATCTTGGGAGGACAGTCTGGGGTTGATCGAGTTTTCTTACAACAACAGTTATCACGCTAGCATTGGGATGGCTCCATTCGAGGCACTTTATGGTAGGAAGTGCAGGAGTCCTGTGTGTTGGGATGATCGATCTGACGCTGTCATTTTGGGGCCAGAGATGATTCAAGAGATGGTTGAACAGGTACATATTATTAGGCAAAAGATGAGAGCTTCTCAGGACAGACAGAAGAGCTATGCTGACACTAGGAGAAGTGACATTTCTTTCGAGGTGGGAGAGAAAGTACTACTCAAAGTGTCGCCGATGAAGGGAGTTATGAGGTTCGGGAAGCGAGGAAAGCTGAGTCAGAAGTTCATCGGACCTTACGAGATCTTGGACAGAGTTGGAGAGGTGGCATACCGTCTAGCTTTGCCACTAGCGTTAACCAGAGTTCACAATGTCTTTCATGTTTCCCAGTTGCGGAGGTACTTGAGCGATCCATCACATGTGTTGAGTCCTGAGGTGATCGAGGTGGATGAGCAGTTGTCCTATCTGGAGACACCTTAGGAAATTTTGGACAGGAAAGTGAGGAAGACCAGGAATGGAGAGACAGCTTTGGTGAAAGTCTTGTGGACTAACCACAATGTTGAGGAAGCTACATGGGAGACTGAGGCTTTCATGAGGGAAAGCTATCCACACTTGTTTGCATGAGGTAAGTTCCGGGACGTAACTTTCTTTTTAGGAGGGTAGAATGTAACATTTTGTTTTATGGGTCTAAGTTCATGAGTTCTTATACTAGAAAATCTGTTTTGGTACCCACGGTGATGCTTGGAGGTTTGATAGATGAGCGAACTTCGGGACGAAGTTCATTTTAAGGGGGGAAGACTGTAATACTCCGTATTTTATATCGCTATTTGAGTCGAGTTAATTGTTTAGTCGTATTGATATCGTAAGATCGAGTTATTCGTAAACTTGTTGAGACGGGTTTAACTGAACGAAGTCACGTTAGCTAGTCCTTTTACCAACCACGCTGACCCATGACACTTACCCATTTACCCAGGCACGTTTGCCCATGACCCATTTACCATCTAACCTAACTTTAACCTAATTTTACCCTAACACTACAAAACTCTACTCCCTCACCCGCCTCCCTCATTTCAGCGGCACAAATCTCAACCTTCACGCAAATCGAGAGAGAGAGAGAGTGAGTGTGGGTGTTGATGGCGCAGCAAGGAAGGCTTTAGGGTGGTTGTCGACGTCTGTAGGCGACCTTGGTGGCTGTTGTGGTGGCAGAAAAGGTATGAGTGTGTTGGGGTTGGTGTCCTTAACAGTTAGTGCAAGGACTTATAAACCTCTAAAAGGATCAAAGGGCATACTTTGGTATTATTATCAGTTGATCCACGTTTATCAATAACGGTTGGCTTGCTAGATAAGTTTGACGTTATTGTCATACAGATGGCGGTGATCAACTGGTCCCTAAAAGTCACACCTATAGGATACGTTCGAGAGATGTGACAGTATGAAAATACTGTCATGTAGATGCCAAAAAATTGACTAACCAGTTAGTCCAAGTTATTTGACCAGTAATTAGTCAAATATGTGATGTTGAGATATTATATTTAATACGGATTAAATATCATGGGCTAAGGCGAATTAACCAGTTAATTCGTAAAATTAAATATACGTGAATTATATTTAATTAAATGTATATTGAATGTAATTATACAATACTGTTTTGTCGGACACGAATTAATAATTCAGCTAACCCGTATTATTAGCTGATGCCTTAATTTCCGATAACCGATAACAGTTTATAATCAGACCGCGTCATATACACTTAGCGAGTTTTGGACCGGACCGCGAGCTTAAGTGAAGAGGAAATTAAAAAGCCCATGAGGCTCCCTCCTCACGGTTTGGCCGAGCCATCCAAGGACATAAGGAGAGCTTCTCCTCTTGTCTAACCTAATCATCATTAGTGAAAGAGAATTAGGGTTTCGAAGAGCATTCTTCTCTGTAGAAACCGAGATCTCACATCTCAAGCAAAACACACATCAGTTCTCCCTATATTGCAAGGCAATCGGAGAACACTGTTCTAGCACAAGGGCATATCTCGGACAAGGTCTTGGGTGCAACAATTAGGAGGGAATCTCATTTGATTTCTGTTCTTTACGCCGCACTATAAGGACCCGAGGTTGATTCTAATACCTTATCGTTTCCATATTGTTTTTATCGTTTTATGACTATAAATTGCATGTTTAAATTTACGTTATAGTCCTGCAATTAAAGGGTAGTATACAGATATTAACCCACAAGTGGTATCAGAGCGAGGCCACGTAAATTTTTATATGTATTTTTCATCAAACGATTGTTGAAACGATGTTTTTTGGTTAAAAAAATTTGTCTCGGCAGCCAATTTTTTACTCGGCAGAAATTTTTTTAATTTGCTGCGTTTTTTTTGGTTGCTTTGGGAACCGTGTCTTGTTTACACGGTTGCTCTTGTTGTTGTTTTGTCTCGAAAACCAAACCGTGCCATGTTATACACGGCTGTTTTGCTACAAATTTCATGTTGTTTTTACATGTTGTTATTTTATACAGAGATTATAGCAACATGTCAAGTTTTTGTCAATTGTCAAATTTGTTTTGATGCGTTTTGATCGAAATTACAATTGATTTTGTCTCGAAAATCTGTTTTCACGAGGGTTTAGAGTTTTTCAGAAAGTTTTGTACTCGATCGAACAAGATTTTAATCGATCGAGTAGTTTTACAGCTTGTTTTTGTTCGATCGAGTCCCTGCTGTACTCGATCGACCCCGTTTAAAAACCTTTTGCTCGATCGAGTCCCTGTTGTACTCGATCGACCCCTTTTCTAAACCCTGCTGCTCGATCGAGTTGTCCTCGTACTCGATCGAGTAGTTTTGCTGATATAGGTACTCGATCGACCACCAGTGTTGTCGATCGAGCACCTCCTGATTAGCATACCTCTCGATCGACTTGCAGTGCAGTCGATCGAGCCCTTTAGTTCCTCGATCGAGCACTTATGTCCCTGGATCGAGGGATTTCGTCTTTAACAGCTTTGAAAATTTGTTTCTTTTGATTTAAATTTTCTTTTGGCTTCAATATGTACTTTATCCGGATATAGTACACTCGCTTAATAGTGAATCGGTTCACTCACGTACCATATAGTTGTTTTAAAGCGTCTTTAAAATGACGGATTATAATGGATTAAAATTAAATGATAGAAGCGGTTTTATCACACGAATTTTAATCATTAAAAGGTGGTTTGGATAAATTTAACATAATTACGGAATTATGTCATGAATAAATTTGTTTTGTTTTAGTTGATGCATTTTTATTTATCGTTAATTTATGAATGCCGTGAATGCCTTTTAATTACGTATTTAATTTTTGCAAGCGGTTGTAACTTAGTGTGGCCTTAGTAGAACGTGTTACCGTAATGATGGAACACGGTCTTGGTTGTATTTTGAGATCTTGTATCTCCGTTTTGGTTTTTTCACTTGTAATTACAGTTTTAATTAGAATGTAAATAGGTTTATATTTGTAATTTTAAATTGTAATTTTTGAGAAGACTAAAGATGGAGACCGGATGCTCACTCCCGCTACTTGGATCAAGATGGAACATCAAGACAAGCTTTTCGGGTCCAACGGTGGATTCCAAAGTTGTATCTTGTTCTTTTACTAGGATAGGCCACACTAGGAATTTTTATTTACGTATCGCATTCCTTTATTTTATTTTTTTTTATGCAACGATAATATGCATCATATTCCGCCTAAAAACCAAACCACCTATAATTATTGCATGAAAACTGACACATATAGAGGTCACGAGTTAGTTTTCATTGACATTCTCATGTCACACGTTTTAAGCCATCATCCAAATAAATTCATTCACGACAGACGCTAGTTATTCGTTCACTTAAAATGAATTATAATTTAGTTGATGGGATCTTCCTCGTATAAACTAAAATTGAGAACGGTCTTTATAGGTCAAACTCCAATGAATCCCTTCTTCGTCGGTAGGCATACTATGACCCCTTCTACGTCGGGTAAGTTGGAACCGATTGACCTATTTTATCTCAACACTATGGTCACTCGTACGATCCTGTGATCATGGTGGACTATAGATAGGATTTACAGAAATCTATCGACCAAGAGTTCTTCCGGAAGAATTAGCTAAACAGTTGGCTTATCAATTTACAGAAATTGAGTCTTGGGATCACTTGTGTCTTTCTTGAGGGAGATCAATTATGCAAGTGCAAGAGTCTACATGTTTAAAATGAATTTTAAAATAGACTTAAATCACCTCGATGAGTTGCTTATTTCGTTTTGTTTTTCTTTCTTTTTCAAAGGTGTAGATCACGTTTAAAATCGCTTAACAACAAATGGCTGGTTCAAGTGATAACCCAATGCCAAGTGCCACATTGGACCGTGAGTCCTGGCTTAGGATCTTCATGAGTCGATGAATCGGTCCACTCGATCAAGAATGACGGATCCAACTTCGCGGATCGGGAGGCGGATTACGGAATGCCGCGGCGCGGAAAGCTCGGATATCTGCTGAGCCCATGCCGTTAAACCCAGGTCCCACGGCTGGAATTAACGAAATCAACAAGTATAATGATTTCGCTTTAGAAGTCAAAAGTGCGGTAAAGAACGTACTCATTTTTGCAATGGAACCCAATTTGCATAAACGCTTCATAGCCCAAGGTGCAAACAAGATTTTCACCACGCTCACTAAGGAATTCTCGAAAGCACCGAGAATCGTGACCTATGAGCATACCACTCGCTTCTTTGATGCGAAACTCCGAAAGGGCCAACCGGTTAGCCCACACATTCTCAACATGATTGAGAATGTCGAGAAACTGGAGACCTTTAATTGTAACATCAGCGAGAATATTGTTATCGACCGTATTCTTCACTCACTCCACGATGGTTATTCGCAATTCAGAGCGAATTACTATATGAATGATTTGAAGAAAACTCCCCATGAACTGCACTCCCTCCTCGTACAGACCGAGAAGGACATGAAGTGCAGTGGGAGCTCGAAACAGGATGTTCTCGTTGTGTCAAACAAAGGGAAAGGTAAGGGCAAAGCTCCGGCAAACCTAACAATGGGTAAGGCGAAGTTTAAGAAGTCGGGTTCAGGGAAGAGTGGTCCTGGTGAGGCGAGTAACTCATCAGGCATGACAAAGAGCAAGAGTGAAAACATGGAATGCCATCATTGCCACAAGACTGGGCATTGGAGACGCACATGTCCTGTTTATCATGAGGACTTAAAGGCAGGTCGTGTTAAACCTGTTGGTATGTCTTCTCTCTCTTCTACTTTTATTCACATGATTGAGATTAACCACGCAAGTTACGGAACTTGGGTACTTGATACTGGTTGTGGTTCTCATCTGTGTAATCATGTGCAGGGGCTCCGAAACATCGAACCCCTCGTAAAGGGTGAGGTGGACCTGCGTGTTGGGAATGGAGCAAGAGTAGCTGCCATCTCCAAAGGGACATATGTGATCCAGCTTCCAAGCGGATTTGAGTTGTCATTATATGACTGCTATTATGTACCTAGTCTTTCCAAAAACATTATTTCAGTTTAAGCGCTTGATAAACTTGGTTTTTCATTTGTAATAGAGAATAATTCTTGCATTTTCTCATTACACAATATGATTTATGGCAAGGCGAGTCTCCATGAATGGAATTTATGTTTTAGATCGACCTCGAAATATTACACGTAATGAATAAAAAGTTAAAGGTTGGTGACAAAGATCAAACATATCTATGGCAATCGCCGCATGGGACACATTAATGAGAAACGCGTAAAACAGCTCATCAAACATGGAGCTATCTCGGCCTTTGATTTTCAATCATTTGGCACGTGTGAATCATGTCTCATCGGTAAAATGACTCGGATTTCCTTCAAAGGTGTTGGAATGCGCGCTGCTGACCTATTAGGGCTCATACACACGGATGTATGTGGTCCTATGTCAATCACCGCACGAGAAGGCTATAGGTATTTCATCACTTTCACGGACGATTTGAGTAGATATGGCTATGTCTACTTAATGAAGCACAAAAGTGAATCTTTTGAGAAATTCAAGGAATACCAAAATAGGTACAGAACCCGTTGGGTAGAAAGATAATAACACTGCGTTCGGATCGTGGTGGCGAGTATCTTTCTCACGAGTTTGATCAACACCTAAAGGATCGTGGGATTGCCCTACGCTTAACTCCACCGGAACACCTCGGTGAACGGTGTGTCCGAACGGAGAAATCGAACACTACTTGATATGGTTCGATCCATGATGAGTCACACGGTTTTACCCGATTCATTGTGGGGTTATGCTCTTATGTCGGCTGCTCTAATACTTAACCGAAGTCCGTCTAAAGCTCATGACAAGACTCCATATGAACTATGGAAGGGAACGGTCCCTAACTTGTCCTTTATACGGGTTTGGGGCTGCGAGGCTTATGTCAAGTGGAGACACGAGGATAAGCTCGGCCCGCGATCGGTCAAGACATACTTTATAGGTTATCCTAAAGGAACACGTGGTCATTACTTTTATTCGCCAACCGAACAACGTGTTTTTGTTGCGGCTAGTGCGACATTCTTAGAGAAGGAATTTCTCGAGAATGCAAAGAGTGATAGAACCTTCGACCTGTCGGAGATTCCAGAACCAAATACCGAGCAACTATTGGAGGAACCTATTCCTTCAATCCCGGCTGCGGTGAACATTCCTGAGGAACCTAGGAGGTCGGGAAGAGTCTCTATTCCTCCGGACAGATACATCGGTATGGTCGAGGAACATGATATAGATGACGTTCTACTCTTAACGAGTAGTGAACCCGCAACCTATAAAGGTGCCATGACCAGTTCTGACTCAAAGCTATGGCTTGAGGCCATGCAATCCGAGATGGACTCCATGTATGAGAACAACGTGTGGGATCTTGTTGACTTACCCTTAAGGTTCGTCCCCTTCAATGCAAATGGCTTTACAAGATAAAGCATTCTGTGGAAGGTCAAGAAGATATCTACAAAGCACGACTAGTTGCTAAAGGTTTCACCCAAGTGCCAGGTTTGCACTACGATGAGATTTTTGCACCCGTAGTCATGCTGCGTTCCATTCGGATTATCTTAGCGATCGTCGCTTTTCATAACTATGAAATTTGGCAAATGGACGTGAAAACCGCCTTCTTAAACGGCTTTTTGGAGGAAGAGTTGTACATGGTACAACCCGAAGGTTTCATCGATCCTGAACATCCTAAGAAAGTGTGCAAGCTTAAGCGTTCCATTTATGGACTTAAGCAAGCATCAAGGAGTTGGAATCATCGCTTCGACCAAGTGATAAAAGACAATGGATTCATTCGATCGGTCGAGGAACCATGTCTATATATCAAGTCGAGTGGGAGCAAGATTGTCTTCCTAATATTGTATGTTGACGACATACTCCTGATTGGGAATGACATACCTCTCTTAACTTCGGTGAAAGTATGGTTGAAGAACCATTTCCAGGATGAAAGATCCGGGAGAGGCACGAGAAATTCTAGGCATCCGTATCTATCGAGATAGATCACGACGGATGCTATCTCTCAGTCAGGAGTCTTACATAGACAAAGTCCTAGAGAGATTCAGCATGACTAACTCCAAGAAGGGGTTTCTTCCTATGGCTCCAGGGGTGCATTTGAGCAAGTCTCGTGGCACCGAGACACCGGAAGAGAAAGAGCGCATGACACGGATTCCTTATGCTTCGGCTATAGGATCAATCATGTATGCCATGATATGCACACGTCCTGACGTGGCATATGCATTGAGTATGACAAGTTGATTCCAACAAAGATCCAGGTAATTCACATTGGATGGCTGTCAAGAACATTCTTAAGTACCTACGGAGGACTAAAGATTGGGCATTGACTTATGAATCGAGATGACTCGAAATCTCAGTCTGGATTCGTTTTTACTCTTAATGGTGCTTCAGTCAGCTGGAAGAGTTCCAAACAATATGTTACAGCAGATTCTACGACTGAGTCCGAGTACTATGTCGCGTCTAGACATGTACAACGGAAAGCTCATCTAATCCGAGATTACGTGGAGCAAAAGGAAGTAGTGATAGAAAAGATTGCTACACATGTTAATATAGCAGATCCTCTCACTAAACCATTACGACAAGATTAGCATGAAGGGCATGTTAATTCCATGGGAATCAAACGTGTTCCTGAGTTGTAGTACTCTTTTATGGATCAGATTCATTCTCCTTTGTACTCTATACGACATCATCGTTTTGATATTTTATATATATATTTTGTTTTTTCATGTGGAATTGTACGACGATTTTGAACACCACAAAGTGAACTGAACAAACATCATATCTTGTTAGTCCTTAATTGCCCACATGAGCTGATAACTCTGGCAATTATTTTGTGACGTTGGTTGATGGTGGGTTCAACGAGCCATAAGTCAACCGGTTGACTGACCAATCACAGAGGCGATTTATACGGATATTTCGTAGGACACCACTGTGACATCGACGTGGAGTCCTAAATGTTTTATAACATTCGCTGCCCGGTCGTGGATAGGACTTCCATGGTGATCCTAAGAGTCGATTCTTAGACTATCGATTGTCTCTTGAGACTACGGCATTTTTGGGTGACTTTGGTTTCTTTCTCACGGTCATCCGTAACAGGGGGCCAAGTAGATTTTTTCTCGGTCATTTCATGCCGTGTGCTTAGATCGGAAGGAGTCGAGTTGAAGGAAATATTCAGCCTTTATCGTACTCGATATTTCTCGGGGCCACTCGAGGAGTCAGAATCGAAATGCATGGCCATGCTCGGATACGGATTCGTTTTATCAGTTAAGTTACTCTCTAGTCGGGGAAACCACTCTAGATACAGATCGATTGTAAAACACGACCTTTGTGGATCCAGATCTGCAAATTGTTTTACATTGAGTGGGAGAAATTTTAAATGAATATGAGAATCGGTTATCGCACCTACACTTGTTCGGACAAGTGGGAGTTTGTTGGAGCTTGTGTCCTCCAGTTAGTGCGGATAACGTCATTGCACATACACTTGTACGGACAAGTGGGAGCTTGTTGGGGTTGGTGTCCTTAACAGTTAGTGCAAGGACTTATAAACCTCTAAAAGGATCAAAGGGCATACTTTGGTATTATTATCAGTTGATCCACGTTTATCAATAACGGTTGGCTTGCTAGATAAGTTTGACGTTATTGTCATACAGATGGCGGTGATCAACTGGTCCCTAAAAGTCACACCTATAGGATACGTTCGAGAGATGTGACAAGATGAAAATACTTGTCATGTAGATGCCAAAAATTGACTAACCATTAGTCAAAGTTATTTGACCAAATTAGTCAAATATGTGATGTTGAGATATTATATTTAATACGGATTAAATATCATGGGCTAAGGCGAATTAACCAGTTAATTCGTAAAATTAAATATACGTGAATTATATTTAATTAAATGTATATTGAATGTAATTATACAATACTGTTTTGTCGGACACGAATTAATAATTCAGCTAACCCGTATTATTAGCTGATGCCTTAATTTCCGATAACCGATAACAGTTTATAATCAGACCGCGTCATATACACTTAGCGAGTTTTGGACCGGACCGCGAGCTTAAGTGAAGAGGAAATTAAAAAGCCCATGAGGCTCCCTCCTCACGGTTTGGCCGAGCCATCCAAGGACATAAGGAGAGCTTCTCCTCTTGTCTAACCTAATCATCATTAGTGAAAGAGAATTAGGGTTTCGAAGAGCATTCTTCTCTGTAGAAACCGAGATCTCACATCTCAAGCAAAACACACATCAGTTCTCCCTATATTGCAAGGCAATCGGAGAACACTGTTCTAGCACAAGGGCATATCTCGGACAAGGTCTTGGGTGCAACAATTAGGAGGGAATCTCATTTGATTTCTGTTCTTTACGCCGCACTATAAGGACCCGAGGTTGATTCTAATACCTTATCGTTTCCATATTGTTTTTATCGTTTTATGACTATAAATTGCATGTTTAAATTTACGTTATAGTCCTGCAATTAAAGGGTAGTATACAGATATTAACCCACAGAGTGCAACCCTCCCCTTCTGTTTTCGTTTTGTCTGTCGGGTTTTGGTTGTTGTTGTGTGTCTTAGGGAGGCGATGCTGGTGGTTGTTGACGGGGTAAGGGAGTCGTGTGGTATGTGTCGAGTGTGGTGGTGGTTGTTAAGGAGTCTATAGGCGGTGGTAGTGGCAGAGAGAGGCGGCATCAACACAGGGTAACAAACGGGTTAGATGCGGGTTTTAGGCAGGGTTTAGACGGGTAGGTTTGTGGTGGCGCCACCGTGGACTCGGGGGAGGTCGAAACGGCGGTGCCACGTTGTCTGTGTGCGTGGTTTGACGGCGAGCAGAATGGTGGTGGTAGGTTAGGGTGCTGTTGACAACGGTGGTGGCTGAGGGGTCGTGTAGGGGCTGCTGTGGTGGCAACCACGGACGGTGGAGTGAACCAGGGGGGTTTTTCTGGCCTTGGTTCGACTCACCGGCGGGAGTCGAACCCGGTGAGGGTGGTGGTAGGGACCCAGGCCAGACACGTTGTCTGACCTGGCGGCTGTCACGGTGGAAAGGTGGCGCGTGGGAGTTGGGGTTTGGGTTGGAAGTCGTGGGTTGGGCGTGTTGTTTAGTCGGTTTTGATTCATTTTCTTTATTGTTTAAGTATCGTAGTTAGTTAGTTAATTTAATTCCCGAGTTATTTAAAATAATTAGAGACGGGTTTTGAGTCGGGTTTGTTATAATGGAAAAGCTGCTATATCAGGAAAGTTTCCATTTAAGGAAACTTTCCATTTTAAGAATTTTCTATTTTTAGTAACTTTCTATTTTGGGAACGGGAATAGTTTAAGTAATTGTTTATCATTCATTTATCTTTCAGAGGGCGAATTTGTTGTGGAATATTACTGAGCACCCGACTTTTGACTGCAGTACTGAGGTAGGGAATACACTGATTGAGTTCTTACGATTATAAAGAGTTGGCATGTTCGGTGATTATATAACATATCTGATTATCTTATTTATCTTGTTGAGTATTATTGTTTCATACGTTTCATATTGCATTTTCATCGGAGTTGGAGTTGGAGGAGATGAGATTATTGCGATTAAGGCCCAGGCGGGTTTTGCAGGAATTGCCCTGGTGTCCTCAGCTACGAACTGGTATATCGACGACGGTTGATTGATATAGTCTGTCAGGGATCGGTATGGCTGGGCATTCCGGGGATGTGTGTGATGGAGTTGAGAATGGAGGAGTATAGCATTGCATTCTTTATTTATATCGTATTACCTACTCAACCTCGCGGTTGACCCTGTGTATTCATGTACGCCTATGATGATCCATTTACTGGGGAGCAGATTGACAGGTTGTTGAGACATTTGGAGCTGGCAGGGGAGAGAGCATGGATCACCTGACTTAGAGCTAGCCCACTTTTATTTCCGTTTAGCTATCAGACTTTATTTCCAGTTTTGAGACATGTTCCATTTCAGTTGTAAACATTTATAAACTTTTAATTTAAAGTACTGTTTATCTTTCCCTTTGTTATCTACTGCCTCGAGTTTCCGAGATGGTAACACCCTCCTTTATCAGGGGAGTCCTAGTCCAGGCCCTTAAATAAATGGGGGTGTTACAATAGGCTAGTTCCACTATCTTGGTATGAGATACCAAGTACGGGTCATTTCTTTGTAAAGAAGTTTACATGAATTGATAAAACGTAAGACGTCTAGCATAGGACATTTTTGTATCGAAGTGGTGCTAGAGTAGCAATGATGTCGATAAGGACAAATGTACCTAAATTTTGTTTTAAAAGAATGTAATTATCTATGTTTATACATAGAAGGCATCACTCATGTGATTTAAAACAAAATGTTGTACCTACTCCTATGATAACTTGGTGGTTGGTTTAGACCACTTAAGTTAGAGGAATTTTACATTCTTCACGAAAACTAAATGTTATACTATCTTGTAGAATTTAAAGTCTCTAATCTGGTGAACCCAATTGATCAAACCTCAAGTAAATTCGTTTCAAACGAGTAAACGAAAAGCACATTGAACAACCATTTGATTGTGAGTCTTATGGTATGTGTGCATGTATTATGTTTTTCTTTTGCAGAAAAGAAACACAATAGTGAGGTGATTGACCATATACATACGGATGCTTAAGGCCGATAGTTAGTTATATATATATATATAATTCGTTACTTTTACCGTAATGTTAAGTAGATATGAAAATCTCATATCTATTTAATAAGACATAAAAGTGATTTTTGAAACGTGGAATATTTTCAAAATGAAGTAGTAAACCAAAAGCACATCAAGATCAAGATGTTGATCGGAAGTTTCAAAGTAATGACTTTGAAGATCAAATTGGTAATATCAAGTAATGACCTTGATAATCACTAAGAAGATTGTGAACCAGTTCACATAATACCTTCTCCTTGAGACACCATAGAGTATGGTGTAGTCAAGTATATAAACCGAACTTTATGAGATATAGTTTGAAGTTTTTCGCAATTTTTGTAAGCTATTTTCTCACTAAAAGTTTAAAACTCGACCATAATAGCCTTAATGACTCCATATGATATATGGGTAGGGAGGGTCCCTAACTTGTCATTATTATACATTTGGGACCATAAATGTTTATGTTCAGAACCAATTTATGTATTTGTGAGGGTTATCCAAAATTGAACCACTTGGTTTTTACTCCTCCAAAACGAGAACAAAGAGTTTGTGGCTCGTAATGCTGTCTTTCCAGAAAGATTTTTATTTTCTGGAAGAAAGAGTGGGAGAAATTTTGAACTTACGGAAGTCCAAGACCCACAAACTGAGTACAATGCAAGAAGATGTTCTTTATTGAGACTCAGTGGTGAGTACAATGCAAGAAGACGTTCTTTATTGTGGCTCAGTGGTTATAAGGAGATAATTTTGTGATAATATTGCGTTACTTTTCAAAAGTGATGAATCTTAATCTCTCATCAAAGGCTTTTCTATAGCATGAACTCTATGTGATGGCGTGTCACCATGCAATTTGAATTGATCTCCTTGCACACGATGCAATAAGGAAGGAAACACGAGATGTTTTCGAGACTTGATTTAAGGTGAATACTTTGGTTGGTTAGCTTGATCTTGTCGTAAAGGTTACATAAGATGTTTAAAATTTGGGCTTGTTATAGAGAGTTTGTGACAACCCAAATGCCTTTATCAATTTGTATGGTCTTAGCAATATAGCCTCTCATGAGGATGAGTTTAGGCAAAAGGATAACGAAACTTTCTCCTTGAATGTATCTTATGAAGGGAGAATTTTTGTTGATGTTGTCAATGCTAAGAAGCCTAGCATGCTTGGAAGATCCCTTTTGTGATCTATATACGTCAAAGAGTTGGAACTTTGGGTTCAATCATGTAGTCTATAAAAACGGTATTACTCGAGTGTCGAGATAACATGATGATACATGGAGTTTAGTGGGAGCTAAAGTGAGTGTCTTAGTCTAAAATATGTGCTTGACATATTAGTGACTAGAAATGTAGCTAAGGTGTTATTTATTAGTCTAAAATATGTGCTTGACATATTATTGACTAGAAATGTACCTAAGGTGATTTTTCTTAGTCTAAAACATATGTTTGACATATTAGTGACTAGAAATATTCTCGGGTGAATACTTGCGAGTAGCATGGCGCATATTAAATATCTGGATCTAATGAGATAGATCTCTATGGATATTAGCATTATAGTCAAGAGACTTATGTGATAAGATTCTTGACTCGTTCAAGTTATTAAACAATTAATATGATTTCTTGTGCTTCAGCTGCAGGATCTATTAATTATGCTAAAAGCTTCTATCGTCGGGACTTATCATGTTGAGAATATGAGACGTCATCACCAATCATTTCCTAGTGAGTGTCACTAGATGATTATCAAGAGCATCCTTGAGTACTTGAGAAGCACCGAGGATTTACTCTTGTAGTTTGGAGGAATTTGTGTATTTTGTGTAAAAGGATTACACGGAAACATTCCTATGCTTATAAGATGTTATGGGCCACGTTAAGGAATGGTTAGCATGTAAGAGTGTTATGTGCATAAAGAATAAAATGTATAAGAAGTTATACATGTATAAGAAGTTATACATATATATGAGGAGTCATACATAAAGATGTCATATGAAGGATTTGTATAAGTGTTTTACGTATAGATCATGAACGAAAGCTAAGTACATTACAACATCCGATGTTGTATAAGAGACAGTTGATATCCGGAATTTAATGGAACTAGAGTAGTTCTGTTAGCCGAATATCGTTCCCCGAGAGACTGTGAAAACAGTGGGAGTGTTTGTCTGGCTTTAGAACCAGGGTCTAAAACTTGTTTAGACATGTACTTAGAAAGGCTCTATGTGATGAAAAGATTGCATAGAACAAAGGAAAATAGCAATGGAAATTAGAGTGATGCAACTGTTGCTAATCCTCTAACCAAAGCCGTAGGCATAAGGTAGACATGATGGTTATGTCATCTCAATGTGATTGAAGAGTATACCATAATTGATAAAGATCGTTATGTAAATATTGGATAGCGTATTAATATTTACGTAAGTCATGTTCGCATTCATTGTTTGAGTTTCTTTAAGAACTCAATTATTCAGTTTGACTGAAAACATTGAATACCTTGTTTATCTGAATAAGTTGTGGAGACAATGTTGAACACTATTCAAGTGAACAAGATGAACATTGTATTTTGTCCCTAGTCACTTAATGAGCTGACGTCTCGGAGTGACTAGATTGTAAGTCGATTGATGGTTGCTCAACACCATAAGGTCATACGTGATGACTAGTCGATTACATAGGCAGAGTGTGTGACACTTTGCCAGACAGTGACCATTTAGAGAGTCCCTAAGTTCTTTTATAGACGCCTGGTCGTGGCGGGGATCTCTAAGATGTTCTAATGAGTCGATTCTTTTGACTGGAGACTATTATCTGAGCAAGTGCAGTTTCCGAGTGACTTTGGTTTTTGTCCTAGGTCGTGCCGTGAAAGGAGGCCAAAAGGGCATTTACTAGGTCATGGTGATCTGTATTGTGCAATAGGATAGATAGGGCATACAGGAATTGTCCACCCACGTTGGGTAACTATATCTCAAGGCCACTCGAGGAGTTATTGACTACAAATTCGTGGCCACGCTCGGAAGTAATCTGTGAGAGATTTTTCCGGTCAGGTAGTCACACTCCCGATCGAGAAAACCACTCGCGATATGTTCATGTGCAAGTGCGACCTGAAAGACACCTTGCATTGAGTGGGAGATTAAAACGGACAAGAGAATTGGTAGCGCACACCTTGTGTCGGACAAGTGGGAGATTGTTGGAGTTAGTGTCCTCCACAATAGTGCATTTACATAATAAATCTCATTAAAGGAATATCATCAGATATTTAATTATTTGATCCTCGTCAGTTGATTAACGTAAATCGATAACGGTTGGCTGACTAGAGTTTGACGTTATTGTCGTGAGACGGCGGTGATTAATCGACCTTTTCGGTCACACCTAAAGGAACGAACCCCAATTGACAACTAATTAATTG